>NC_051311.1:156276046-156398002 GCF_015220235.1 Choloepus didactylus | reverse complement strand
ATGTGTTACCTTGGACACCTTATGGCCTTAAGACTGTAACTGTGTAACCAAATAAACCCCCTTTTATAAAAGCCAATCCATTTCTGGTGTTTTGCATTCCAGCAGCATTAGCAAACTAGAACATATATTATATATAATAATATAATAATAAATAATAATATAAATAATATAATGAAACCCACAAAAATTAGGTCAGTCTAGAAGAATGAGTAGAACGACATGCATCTTCATGCTTGCTATGATTACATTAGGTGATTTTTTTTTCTTTTTGATTAAAAAATAAGTGATTTAAACTTTATCAGAGAAGATGAAATTGAGTAATGCTAGATTTGCAATATACTGCCAAAGCCATAGCTGAGCTAATTTACCAAAACCCATATTTATATGCACACACCTAAATTAGTGATTAATACAACATTGAGATGCTTGATCCAAGACTGAGACTTAAGATAGCCTGTCCCAGATAGCTTAACCTGATTTGGAAAGATCCACAGCTGGTGGTTTGCAGGTGAGGAGTGGCAAGTGGGGGTCATAGTAGTTTTATGACTATGTTACATTAATGGTAGCATTTTAGAAAGAAGGTGCATTAACTCCTGCTGATAAGATTATTGGAAAGATTTTTAAAATTTTATTTTTTTACTTTGCAAGTCTTGAATATCTATGTAGTCCTTGATTTCTTGTTTTACAACCAAACCTCCAAACAGCTTGCAAACAAATGTCCTTTAACTGCTATAAATAGATAAAAATATAATAATCAAAGGGAAAGTAAAATTTCATTTTAAGCTAAAGGAAATCTCAACCTCAAGGGAGAATTCTAGAAAAGCACAAGCACAATAAGTAGCATTGAAAGTGATCCTTAAATCCCATAGGATATTGCAAACAGGAAGATGTGAGGGCCATGTTCAGAAATGCAGTTCAACAGAGACACACAAAACACTTTTAATTAAGTTGAATCAATGTACAAAATGGCACAGAGAATAGCAGCTGCAAAGGACAACATATGTACACTTGAGACTGAAGAAGTTTTCTCCTTTTCTCAAGGCATTACTTTAATAACCCTAATCCAATATATTTTCATATTTCAGCTCTTGATTTTCAAAGAAAATCAATTTGTGGATTTCAGAGCATATACCTGGATAAATAGACCAAAGATATTATAGATATGATTTTACAGTGCATTTGCATCTTTTGTGTTTTCATAAGAATGAGTACATGTCTTTCATATTCAAAGCTGCTTGAGCCCTCTGGAAATCAAAGAATTAGATGATCTTAATTTTCTTCTGTATTGGTTAAGGATATGTTATATCAGTTGTGTATACCCATGACAATTATGTAATGTTAACTGCTATAGAATAGTATCAATTAAATAAATACACTCTCCTATATATATCTCCTCTTGAGATAAGTACTATTTTCCCTCAAACATACAAGCACATTGTTCCAGTTTGCTAAAGCTGCCATTATGCAAAATACCAGAAATGGATTGGCTTTTATAAAGGGGGTTTATTTGGTTACTAGTTACAGTCTGAAGGCTATGAAAATGTCCAAATGAAGGCATCAACACAAGTATACCTTCACTGAAGGAAGGCCAATGGTATTCAGAAAAACTTTGTTAGTGGGAAAGGCACCTGGCTGATGTCTGCTGATCCCAGGCTTGTTCCAGCTCTGCTCTCAGCTCCTGTGCATTCTTCAGAGTGCCTCTCTTGGCAGCACCTCCTTCTGTCTGTAAACTGTTTCATAGGAGTCCAGTGATTCAATTAAGAACCACCCTGAGTGGATGGGGTAACACCTACATGAAAATTATCCAATCAAGGGTCTCACCCACAGTTAATTGAATTATATCTCCATGGAAACAGTCAATCAAAGGTTTCCAACTTATTCAACACTAATATGTCTGCCCACACAAGATTGCATCAAAGAACATGTCATTTTGGGGGACATAATACATCCAAACTGGCACACATGTGAACAGTTGCCCTGGCCTATCTTTTAAAAATGACATAGCACAGGTCAGATATCCAACATGTGTGGTATAGTCTGTAATGCTATTTATATGGGGTAAGCAATCAAAGTAACATTTTGATAGCTTTTGATAGTTATTTGATAGAAATATTTGATAGTTGGATTTACTGGTAACTTGACTTCCATGAGGATTTCATATCTAATCTGAAACAGATGTTTTAGAGATATGGTTAAGTACAGTTCTCAAAGGCAGCATTTATCCTTTCAACTCTTGAAAATAATTCCAGAACAAAAGGGAAAGGGAAACATAGTCCTATTTTAGCAGATGAGAGGAATCAAGATGTCTTAGACAATAAGTAAAAGTACATATAGGCATATGTGAAAGAGGTCATATGGGAAGAACCTGGAAGGAGACATATGTCACTCAGAGAGAGAGAAGCAGTGACAGTCCCAATAGAAGATAGAGCCCACAGAAATGCACTTGTTAAAGGTGGAAGGTCCAACTAGAGTCAAGAACCCTGTATCTGATGTTTTCAATAAAAAATTTGAAAGTGCAGGGCCTACAGTTTGAATAAATAAATAAATAGAATAGAATAATAAAAGCATATGGCTGGCTGAGGCACACCAATGCTCATATTTTGCCCCTGTGAACAGCTTAGTCACATTTGCAGAAAGCAAAATAAGGAATAAGACAGGCTTTGCATTGTGAAAATTGGACAACCTGAAATACTTGCCTGTGCTTCTGCCCTTTGTCCTCCAAGAAACTCTTCCAGAGAGCTGGAACAGGAAAAATATACTTACTTTAAATATACACAAATAAATTCAAAGTAAGTATATTTTTCTTTATATATAAATGTATATAATTAAAGTAAGTATATATATATATATATATGGTCTTTATTCAAAAGAGCTAAAAAAAGGCATCTATGTAAACAATACTAGAGAATGGAGGAAAATATAAGTAGATCTGACAGTAGAACATACTCAAAAACATTACTGGAACAGATGAAAATTTAAACCAATATTTGTCTCAAATTTAACAATGATGAAGCCATCACAACTACAAAGCACTATGAAAAAGCAAATGTAAAAGCAATCAGGGAAAAAAAAAAAGGTATGTAGGTTTGCTGCTTTGAAGCTGTTATGTACCCCATAAAAGGCCATGTTCTTTTAATCCATTCCTGTGGGTGCAGAACTATTGTGGGTGGGAACGTTTGATAGGGTTTTTCCAATTGAGGTGTCACCCATCCAATTCAAGGTGAGTCTTAATCTTTTACTGGAGTCCTTTAGGAGAGAAACACTGAGAAAGAGGGCTGAGAGAGAAACACCCCAGAGAAACAAGAAAGGACCCACAGAAACTGAAAAGACCAGAACCTGAAAGCACAGAAACCCAGAATTGGCAACAAAATGGTACCAGAAGTGGGGTGCTGTGGTTTGTAGTTGGTAAAACACAGAAAAAATAGAAAAACAAACAAACAAACTGTGAGTAAAGTAGAAAGAGGAAGGCTAGGGGCATGTATAATACCAGAAGGAAAGACAAAAGATAAAGACTGAGACTGCATAACTTAGTGAAACCTAGAGTGGTCAATGATGGTGATTAAACATACAAATATAAAAAATGTTTTTACATGTGGAAGATCAAATGAATGTCAACTTCTCAAGGTGTCGAATAGGATGGTATTGGGGAAAAATATAATCAATGCAAACTAGGGTCTATGGTTAATAGTAATATTGTAATAAATATGCTACCATTAATCATAACAAAGGCAATATACCAAAGCTAAATGTCTATAATAGGGGCATATAAAGGAGGGGTACGAGATTCTTGATGGTGGTGTTGTTGTCTGACATTTTTATTATATTGTCCTCTGTTGTATTTTTATTTTTTCTTTTACTCTCATTTTAATATTTTTGGAATAATAAATACTTCCAAGGGCTAAAAAACAAACAAACAAACAAACAAACAAAAAACAAAACAAAACAAAAAAACATGAACACCTAAATTGAAGCAAATTGGAAACAAATACAAAGAAAATGGGCTCTATGAAATACTCAATAATGATGATAAGGGATAGATGTAAGAAAAGTATTGGAGGGAAACAGGCATTTTAAATCATTTTAGAGATGATTAAAAACAAGTAAATTAGAACCAACATAGGAATTTTGGAATTTGTGAAGGATAAACCCAAATTAAAAAAAAAAAAGTGGAACATATACTTAAATATATAACAATTTTTTTTTTCAAATTAATGACAAATACACATGCTGAAGGGCACATTTTATGTATCAGAAAATTTTTCCTGAGTGATCAATCTTGAGATTCTTTCTTTAAAATTGATGTAAAACATAGATAGAAATTCAATAAAACATGAATGTACAGCTCAATGAATTATCACATATTGAACACTTGTGTAATTACCACCTAGACTGTGAAATGAAACATAGCCAGCATCCTGCCGCTCTCTCTTATGACCCTGTCCAAACAATGACTGCATTTTGCCTCTCCAAAGAAACTACTTATTTGAACTGTAACACTTGAGCTTAGTTTTGCCTATATTTAAAATTTACACAAATTATAGTATGTATGTGTTCTTTTGTGTCGTGCATGTTTGTCTCAACAGTATATTTGTAAGATTTGTGCTTATTGTTTTAAGCAGCACAACTTTTCTCATTTTTGTTACTGTGTAATATTATCAAAAAATGACAATATATTTGTCCATTTTTAATATTGATGGCCATGTCAATTGTTTCCTGTTAATAGTGATAATAAATATCACAACCATGAACCTTTTTACACATGCCTTCTCTTGCACAATTGCATGCATTTCTTTGGATGACATAACTAGGAGTGGAAGTGCTGTGTCACATGATAAGTATATGCTCAATTTTTGTAGGTATTTCCAAACAGTTCTCCAAGTTATTTTTACCCATATAGATTTCCTCCAGCATAATATCAGATTCCATTTATGCCACAATATGCCTCTACCAGTATATTATCAATGTTTTTAATTTTAGCCATTCTCAGGAATCTATAATCAATATTACTTTTTTTAATTTGTATTTTCCTGATCAGTATGAGGTTACGCACCTTTTCATGTTTATTAGTCATTTGAGTGTGCTCCTTGCAGAAGTGCCTGCTTAAGTCTCTAGCTCACTTTTTATATTGAGTTGTCTTTTTCTCCCTGATTTGTTAATGTTTATTATATATTCTGGTTAGGAGTCTGTATTAATTTTGTAGGACTGCCAAAATGAAGTACCACAAACTGGGTGACTTAAAACAACAGAAATTTATTTTCTCAGAGTTCTGGAGTCTAGAAGGCTCCAATCAAGGTGTCAGTAGGGTCATGCTCCCCCCGCAGGCTCTAGGGTCAGATATTTTCTTGTTTCTTCCACCTTTGGGTCGCTCCTGGCAAACCTTGGCCTTCTCTGACTTGCAGCTGCTGCAGCGCAGTCTCTGCCCCCATCTTCACATGGCCTTTCCCCTCCACATGTCTCTCTCTGCTTCCTCTCCTCTTCTTATCAGGACACTGTCCCTAGATTTAGGGTCACCCTAATCCAGGATGACCTCACCTTAACTTAACTATCACATCTGCAAAGACTCTATTTCTTCCCTGTTTTCCTCCACTCTGTGACTTGTGACATGCCTTTTTGTGCTGTAAGTGGTCTTTTAAGTGAACGGAAGATATTAATTTCGATTTAGTCTAATTTGTTTCTCTTTTCCGCTAATGTCCATGAGTTTGTAGTTAAGAAATCTTTCCATACAACCAAATATATCAAATGCAATCCTGTGTTATCTTAACATGATAAAATCCAGTACTCTGCTGATACTCTACCATTAAGCTAATGGGCTTTACAATTAATATTTTTGCTTTAAAGTCAAGGACACTAAAATAATTTATCTTAAAATCCCTCTCATCAAACATTGTTCTGGAGGTATTGGCCAAAGAATTAGAAAAAAAAAAAAAATAACATTAGGATATATAAATTGGAAAGGAAAAGATAAATTTATCTTGCAGATAACATGTTGGTTAACTTGGTAAATCTAAGAGTAAAAACTAAAAAATGCCTCAAAATGGGAATACATTAAATTACTGTTGTGCAAAATTAATAGACAGAAATAGTAAACTTTTTATAGTCAACAAATATATAGTTGACATATTCTGAAGGAGAAATTGCCTTTATACAATAACAACAAAAATTATAAAACAGCAAAATATAAACCTAAGGAAGAATGTGAACTTTAAAACTCTAAGAAACTAAAGAAGGCTAGTGTAGTGCTTGTACATGGTACCAATCAATATGGGAAAATAATAGAAAGATTGTATGTAGGCACAAATAAGTATGAGCGCTTAGAGTACAATAAAAGTGGCATTTTGAATCAGTGAACAAAATAGAATTTACTAAAAATAGTGTTTGGATAATTGAGATGCCATTTGGAAGACAAGTTTCCTACCTTGATTGAATAAAGATTTTAAATAATACAATCATTTACATTTTAAAAGTTAACCATTAAAATGCTAGAAGAATCACGGAAACTTTTTTTATAACTTCAGGCTGAGGATGAGCTTTCTAATTATGACCCAAATTGATGATATGTAATTACATGTTGAATAATTTCTGTACCGCTTTGTATATATTATGTCCCCCAGAAAAAGCCATGTACTTTGATGCAATCTTGTGGGGGCAGACATATTGGTGGGGATTAAGTGGAACATTTGGATTAGGTTGTTTTCATGGAAATGCACCCTACCCAACTGTGGGTGATAACTCAAATTGGATAATTTCCATGGAGGTGTGGCCCCACCCATTCAGCATAGGCCTTGATTAGTTTACTGGGGCACTATATAAGCTCAGACAGAAGGAGTGGGCTTGCTACAGCCAAGAGGGACACTTTGAAGAATGCACAGAAGATGAGAGAGTAGCTGCAGTTGAGAGACAGTTTGAAGATGGCCAATGAAAGCAGACTTTTGCTCCAGAGAAGCTGAGGGAGGACAAACACTCCAAGAGCAACTAAGAATGACATTTTTGAGGAACTGCAGCCTAGAAAGGAACGTCCTGGGAGAAAGCCATTTTGAAACCAGAACTTTGGAGCCGACTCCAGCCACATGCCTTCCGAGTTAACAGAGGTTTTCTGGACAGCACTGACCATCCTCCAGTGAAGGTACCCGATTGTTGATGTGTTACCTTGGACACTTTATGGCCTTAAGACTGTAACTGTGTACCCAAATAAACCTCCTTTATAAAAGCCAATCCATTTCTGGTGTTTTGCATTACAGCAACATTAGCAAACTAGAACAATTTCCATTACATAAATAAATCTGTATGGAAAAACATCATAAACCAAGCAGAGAGACAAAAGACTAATTCAGAAAAAATATTGTTAATGTCAGAAACAAAGGGCTAACTTCTTTATTTATATAAAGTGCTCCAATGAATTGATTTGAAAATAATTAATAGAAAAATGAAAAAAATATGAAAAAGAAAGGAAATTTTCCTGATATACCATTTGTGTCCAACCAGATGGCAGAGACCCTAAAGGATGAGGATCTCTGTTGGAATATGCAGGAAAAAGAGTGTGGGGCAGACAATATATGGATGTGGTGAAAATATACATTGGTACACTTCTGTGGATGACTATTTGTTAAAATGTACAAAAACACAAAACCCAGAAATTACGTTTCTAAAATTTATCTTGAAGATACATGTGCACATGTGCAAAATGACATATGCTAAAATTTATTATATTATGGTGTATGACGCCTAAAGCACAATCAAACTTAAATGACCATGAAAAAGGGTATAGTTAAATTATGATACATTGATACAATGGAATTGTATGCATGTCAGAATAAGGAAGTTCATTGCATAGTGATGTGAAAATATAGTCAAGACAGTAATCATTGTGGGGGGGGGGAGAAGTAGAGAATTTTGTGTATATTATGTTACCATTTCTGTAGTGAAAACAAAAAAGAGACTATCTCTTTGAATTTGCTTTTTTTTTTAATCTTCATTTTATTGAGATATATTCACATACCACGCAGTCATACAAAACAAATCGTACTTTCGATTGTTTACAGTACCATTACATAGTTGTACATTCATCACCTAAATCAATCCCTGATACCTTCATTAGCACACACACAAAAATAATAAGAATAATAATTAAAGTGAAAAAGAGCAATTGAAGTAAAAAAGAACACTGGGTACCTTTGTCTGTTTGTTTGTTTGTTTCCTTCCCCTATTTTTCTACTCATCCATCCATAAACTAGACAAAGTGGAGTGTGGTCCTTATGTTTTTCCCAATCCCATTGTCACCCCTCATAAGCTACATTTTTATACAATTGTCTTCAAGATTCATGGGTTCTGGGTTGTAGTTTGATAGTTTCAGGTATCCACCCAGCTACCCCAATTCTTTAGAACCTAAAGAGGGTTGTCTAAAGTGTGCGTAAGAGTGCCCACCAGAGTGACCTCTCGGCTCCTTTTCGAATCTCTCTGCCACTCAAGCTTATTTCATTTCCTTTCACATCCCCTTTTTGGTCAAGAAGATGTTCTCCGTCCCATGATGCCAGGTCTACATTCCTCCCCGGGAGTCATATTCCACGTTGCCAGGGAGAGTCACCCCCCTGGGTGTCTGATCCCACGTAGAGGGGAAGGCAGTGATTTCACCTTTCAAGTTGGCTTAGCTAGAGAGAGAGGGCCACATCTGAGCAACAAAGAGGCATTCAGGAGGAGGCTCTTAGGCACAATTATAGGGAGGCCTAGCCTCTCCTTTGCAGCAACCGTCTTCCCAAGGGTAAAACCTATGGTAGAGGGCTCAACCCATCAAACCACCAGTCCCCTATGTCTGTGGTCATGTTAGCAACCATCGAGGTGGGGTAGGCCAATACCCCTGCATTCTCCACAGGCTCCTCAAGGGGGCACTACATGTTTTTTTCCTTGTTTTTCTTTTTTTTTTTTTTACTTAACTTTCTTTTTTAAATCAACTGTATGAAAAAATAATAATAATAATAAAAAAACATACAATAAAAGAACATTTCAAGGAGACCATAACAAGGGAGTAAGAAAAAGACAACTAACCTAAGATAACTGCTTTACTTCCAACCTGTTCCTACTTTACCCCAAGAAAGTTACATAATATAGCAACATTTCTGTGAACTTGTTCCTACTATATCCATCAGAAATTAACAGACCATAGTCATTCCGGGGCATCCCCAGAACGTTAAATAGCTTATCTGTTCTTCTTGGATTATTGTTCCCCCTTCCTTAATTGCTCTCTATTGCTAGTTCCCCTACATTCTACATTATAAACAATTTGTTTTACATTTTTCAAAGTTCACATTAGTGGTAGCATATAATATTTCTCGTTTTGTGCCTGGCTTATTTCGCTCAGCATTATGTCTTCAAGGTTCATCCATGTTGTCATATGTTTCACGAGATTGTTCCTTCTTACTGCCGTGTAGTATTCCATCGTGTGTATATACCACATTTTATTTATCCACTCATCTGTTGAAGGACATTTGGGTTGTTTCCATCTCTTGGCAATTGTGAATAATGCTGCTATGAACATTGGCATGCAGATATCTGTTCGTGTCACTGCTTTCCGATCTTCCGGGTATATACCGAGAAGTGCAATCACTGGATCGAACGGTTACTGTATATCTAGTTTTCTAAGGAACTGCCAGACTGACTTCCAGAGTGGCTGAACTATTACACAGTCCCACCAACAATGAATAAGAGTTCCAATTTCTCCACATCCCGTCCAGCATTTGTAGCTTCCTGTTTGTTTAATGGCAGCCATCCTAACTGGTGTTAGATGGTATCTCATTGTGGTCTTAATTTGCATCTCTCTAATAGCTAGTGAAGCTGAACATTTTTTCATGTGTTTCTTGGCCTTTTGTATTTCCTCTTCAGAGAACTGTCTTTCATATCTTTTGCCCATTTTATAATTGGGCTGTCTGTACTATTGTCATTGAGTTGTAGGATTTCTTTATATATGCAAGATATCAGTCTTTTGTCAGATATATGGTTTCCAAAAATTTTTTCCCATTGAGTTGACTGCCTCTTTACCTTTTTGAGCAATTCCTTTCAGGTGCAGAAACTTCAAAGCTTGAGGAGTTCCCATTTATCTATTTTTTCTTTTGTTGCTTGTGCTTTGGGTATAAAGTCTAGGAAGTGGCCGCCTAATACAAGTCTTTAAGATGTTTTCCTACATTATCTTCTAGGAGTTTTATGGTACTTCCTTTTATATTGAGATCTTTCGTCCATTTTGAGTTAATTTTTGTGTAGTGTGTGAGGTAGGGGTCCTCTTTCATTCTTTTTGATATGGATCTCCAACTCTCCCAGCCCCATTTGTTGAAAAGACCATTATGGCTCAGTTCAGTGACTTTGGGGGCCTTATCAAAGATCAGTCGGCCATAGATCTGAGGGTCTATCTCTGAATTCTCAATTCGATTCCATTGATCTATATGTCTATCTTTGTGCCAGTACCATGCTGTTTTGACAACTGTGGCTTTATAATAAGCTTCAAAGTCAGGGAGTGTAAGTCCTCCTACTTCGTTTTTCTTTTTTAGAGTGTCTTTAGCAATTCGAGGCAGCTTCCCTTTCCAAATAAATTTGATAACTAGCTTTTCCAAGTCTGCAAAGTAGGTTGTTGGAATTTTGATTGGGATTGCATTGAATCTGTAGATGAGTTTGGGTAGAATTGACATCTTAATGACATTTAGCCTTCTTATCCATGAACATGGAATATTTTTCCATCTTTTAAGGTCCCCTTCTATTTCTTTTAGTAGAGTTATGTAGTTTTCTTTGTATAGGTCTTTTACATCTTTGGTTAAGTTTATTCGTAGGTACTTGATTTTTTTGGTTGCTATTGAAAATGGTATCTTTTTCTTGAGTGTCTCTTCAGTTTGTTCATTTCTAGCATATAGAAACATTACTGACTTATGTGCATTAATCTTGTATCCCGTTACTTTGCTAAATTTGTTTATTAGCTCTAGTAGCTGTATCGTCGATTTCTCAGGGTTTTCTAGATATAAGATCATATCATCTGCAAACAATGAGAGCTTTACTTCTTCTTTTCCAATTTGGATGCCTTTTATTTCTTTGTCTTGCTGGATTGCCCTGGCTAGCACTTCCAGCACAATGTTGAATAACAGTGGTGACAGCCGGCATCCTTGTCTTGTTCCTGATCTTAGAGGGAAGGCTTTCAGTCTCTCACCATTGAGTACTATGCTGGCTGTGGGTTTTTCATATATGCTCTTTATCATATTGAGGAAGTTTCCTTCAATTCCTACCTTTTGAAGTGTTTTTATCAAAAACGGATGTTGGATTTTGTCAAATGCTTTTTTAGCATCTATTGAGATGATCATTTGATTTTTCCCTTTCAAATTTTTAATGTGTTGTAATACATTGATTGATTTTCTTATGTTGAACCATCCTTGCATGCCTGGAATGAACCCTACTTGGTCATGGTGTATGATTTTTTTAATGTGTCTTTGGATTCGATTTGCAAGTATTTTGTTGAGGAATTTTGCATCTATATTCATTAGGGAGATTGGCCGGTAGTTTTCCTTTTTTGTAGCATCTTTGCCTGGTTTTGGTATTAGATTGATGTTAGCTTCATAAAATGAGTTAGGTAGTGTTCCATTTTCTTCAATGTTCTGAAAGAGTTTGAGTAAGATTGGTGTCAATTCTTTGTGGAAAGTTTGGTAGAATTCCCCTGTGAAGCCATCTGTCCCTGGGCATTTATTTGTGGGAAGATTTATGATGACTGATTGGATCTCTTTGCTTGTGATGGGTTGGTTGAGGTCTTCTATTTCTTCTCTGGTCAGTCTAGGTTGTTCATGTGTTTCCAGGAAATTGTCCATTTCCTCTACACTATCCAGTTTGTTGCCATACAGTTGTTCATAGTATCCTCTTATAATTTTTTTAATTTCATCGGGATCTGCAGTTATGTCACTTGTTTCATTCATTATTTTTTTATATGGGTCTTCTCTCTTCTTGATTTTGTCAATGTAGCTAGGGGCTTGTCAATCTTGTTGATCTTCTCAAAGAACCAAATTTTGGTGATGTTTATCCTCTCTATTGTTTTTTTTTTCTCTCTGTCATTTATTTCTTCTTTAATCCTTGTTATTTCTTTTCTTCTACTTGGTTTAGGATTGGTTTGCTGTTCATTTTCTAGCTTCTTCAGTTGATCCATTAGTTCTTTGATTTTGGTTCTTTCTTCCTTTTTAATATATGCATTTAGTGCTATAAATTTCCCCCTTAGCACTGCTTTTGCTGCATCCCATAGGTTTTGGTATGTTGTGTTCTCATTTTCATTCATCTCTATATATTTAGCAATTTCTCTTGCTATCTCTTCTTTAACGCACTGATTGTTTAGGAGTGTGTTGTTTAACTTCCAGGAATTTGTGAATTTTCTAAGTCTCTGATGGTTATTGACTTCTAATTGTATTCCATTGTGGTCAGAGAATGTGCTTTGAATAATTTCAATCTTTTAAAATTTACTGAGGCTTGTTTTATGTCCCAGCATATGATCTATTCTGGAGAAAGTTCCATGAGCGCTAGAAAAGTATGTGTATCCTGGTGATTTGGGATGTAATGTTCTGTATATGTTTGTTAAATCTAATTCATTTATCAGATTGTTTAGGTTTTCAATTTCCTTATTGGTCTTCTGTCTGGTTGATCTATCTATAGGAGAGAGTGATGTGTTGAAGTCTCCCACAATTATTGTGGAAACATCAATTGCTCCCTTTAGTTTTGCCAGTGTTTCTCTCATGTATTTTGTGGCACCTTGATTGGGTGCAAAGACATTTACTATTGTTATTTCTTCTTGTTGAATTGCCCCTTTTATTAGTATGTAGTGGCCTTCTTTGTCCCTTAAAATATCCCTGCATTTAAAGTCTTTTTTATCTGAGATTAATATTGCTACACCTGCTTTCTTTTGGCTGTAGCTTGCATGAAATATTTTTTTCCATACTTTCACTTTCAATTTCTTTGTGTCCCTGTGTCTAAGATGAGTCTCTTGTATGCAACATATTGATGGTTCATTTTTTTTGATCCATTCTGCGAATCTATATCTTTTAATTGGGGAGTTTAATCCATTTACATTCAATGTTATGACCATGAAGGCATTTCTTGAATCAGCCATCTTATCCTTTGGTTTACGTTTGTCATATTTTTCCCCTCTCTCTATTAATATCCTTTATTGTACCCATACCGAATCTCTTTAGTACTGAACCTTTCTCCAAGTCTCTCTGTCCTTTCTTTGTTTCTCTGTCTGTAGGGCTCCCTTTAGTATCTCCAGTAGGGCAGGTCTCTTGTTAGCAAATTCTCTCAGCATTTGTTCGTCTGTGAAAAATTTAAGCTCTCCCTCAAATTTGAAGGAGAGCTTTGCTGGATAAAGTATTCTTGGTTGGAAATTTTTCTCACTCAGAATTTTAAATATATCATGCCACTGCCTTCTCGCCTCCATGGTGGCTGCTGAGTAGTCACTACTTAGCCTTATGCTGTTTCCTTTGTATGTGTTGAATTGCTTTTCTCTTGCTGCTTTCAGAACTTGCTCCTTCTCTTCCATTTTTGACAGTGTGATCAGAATATGTCTCGGAGTGGGTTTATTTGGATTTATTCTATTTGGAGTTCGCTGAGCATTCATGGTTTGTGTATTTATGTTGTTTAGAAAGTTTGGGAAGTTTTCCCCAACAATTTCTTTGAATACTCTTCCTAGACCTTTACCCTTTTCTCCCCCTTCTGGAACACCAATGAGTCTTATATTAGGACGTTTTATATTATCTATCATATCCCTGAGGTCTGTTTCGATTTTTTCAATTTTTTTCCCCTTTCTTTCTTTTATGCTTTCATTTTCCATTCTGTCATCTTCCAGGTCACTGATTTGTTGTTCAACTTCCTCTAGTCTTGTAGTATGAGTATCCAGAATCTTTTTAATTTTGTCAACAGTTTCTTTAATTTCCATAAGATCATCTATTTTTTTATTTAGTCTTGTGATGTCTTCTTTATGCTCTTTTAGGGTCTTCTTGATATCCTTTTTATCCCATACTATGGTCTCATTGTTCATCTTTTGTTCTTTGAGTAGCTGCTCTAGGTGCTGTGTCTCTTCTGATATTTTGATTTGAGTGCTTGGGCTTGGGTTATCTATATTGTCTGGTTTTTTCATATGCTTTAACATTTTCTGCTGTTTCTGGCCTCTTGGCATTTGATGAACTTGATAGGGTTCTTTTAGGATTTGTAGACCAATTGAAGTCCTTATCCCCAAATTATGAGATCTACAGCCTCGTGGAGTACAATTTCTCTAACTAACCAGCAGGTGGCGTCCACGAGCCACCTGTTCTCCACAAGCCAGTTCTCTCCTGCTTAGCCTTCATGGTGAGTGGGGGAGTGAGTCTTGTGGGGTCCAATTGGTGTACCAAGCTTGCGTGTGTAGTTGGTGTTGCCCGCCCTGTATATGGGGCGTGTTTCTGGGCAGTCAGGGAGGGGGGGTGTCTCTAACAATCAAATCTCCCTGGTGATCCTGGAGTTTTAAAGCTGCTGCAATAGTCTAATCCTTCAGTTCAGTCCTGCCACAGTTTGTCTCTGCCACTGACCCACAAGTCCTTGGTATTGGCGTATGGCTCCTGAGACTTGCAAGTGGGCCCCTCTTCCATGCTGTGCACCCCCTGGTCCTCTGTTGAGGGATGACTGTGCTATGTCACAGGTGAGTACCGTCCCCCCAGGGCAGTTCTGGGCTGCTGGGCTGTGTAGGGAGGCTCCCAGTCTGTTGAAATGATGGCTGAATGGGGCTTTGTTAATTCACACTGCTCCACCTTCCCAACTCTGGGACAATCAGCTGAGGTTGCAGGGAAGGTTAATGTCCACGCCCAGTTTTGTGGTGTGTGCCTGTTATTTGAAGCACTTCCATCACACTGGGTTGTCTGGGGCAGCTCTGGGCTATGGGGCTGGCAATGGGCAGGAGTGTTCCCTGTCCACCAGGATGATGGCTGTGAGCAGACACCCCCATTTTCTTGGGAAGTTGTGGTGTTTAGTGAATTTTCTCAGCCACTGGATTATTGCCTTTTGTCTCAGAGCTCTCTTAGTTCTGCTCTTGTCTTGACCTGCCCAAATTGCAAGTCTTTGAAGCTTTCTGTATTGGGCTTCTTAGAGTAATTGTTTTAGAAAAAGAAAAAAGAATTTAAAAAAAAAAAAAAAAAAGGGCCCTCCTCAGAGATCTAATGGGTTATTGAAATGCTAAGAGACAAAGCAATTAGGGCCATTAAGGAAAGGTCCACAGGGCATAGAGATCAGCTTTTCTTCAGGATTTGCATATGAGCCTCAGGGCCTGAGCTCTGCCCTTCCCCTTTCTATGTTCACCAGAACTCCAAAAATCCTCCACTTTTATTTTGGAGCTTTTTGTGTTGTTTTTTTCTATGCCTGTTTCCTCTCTTCTTGGCTGGCTGCTCTCAGATTCTCTGGTGTCTGGTCTCAGTCTATCTATGGTTGGAATTTTAATCAGTAGAATGAGTTTCTGATAAGGGCTGCCACTGCAGTTCTCCCTTCTCCTTCCCAGAGCTGACAGCCCCTCCTCCCATGGGACTGAGCCTGGCAGGGAGGGGTGAGGGTCCCCTGGCCACAAAAACTTACAGATTTCGCTGATCTGAGCAGTTTGACATTTTCATGAGTGTTGTATGAAGTATGCCCAAAGCCAGATTGCTCTGTGGTGTCCAATCCACGCAGTTCCTGGCTTTCTACCTACTTTCCTGGAGGAGTAACTAAAACATACAGCTCACCAGTCCACCATCTTGCCTCGCCCTCTGAATTTGCTTTTAAATGACTGGAAGGATAAATAAAAAATTAAAACAGTGGCTGCTTGTGAGAAGGAATTGGTGGCTGACATGTATTTATGTCTTTACATTTTTTATACTTTGGAATCCTGCGTCAAATAATGTTAAATAACAATTTTTAAGAGAACCATTTATGTCACACTACAATTGTTTTCTTAGACTGTGCTAACCTGATAAAAGATACTTCTTTAGATCACCAGTTTAACCATGAGGCTATATAGGACTAACCATTGTGCTCCAGACATCTACGGCTTTAGGATATGATCCCCTGACCTGGTCCTGTTTAAAATAATTGTTTCACAGGGTTGCTTGATTCTTAATAATAATGATAAAAATGGAGTTCTGACATCAGTATGAATAACCCAAGTGCAGAAGGAAAGCAGGAGACATTGAACAAGATCAATTTAACTTCATAAGGAGCACTCTGATGACCTGAGAACCGAAAAGATAATTCTCCTAAAGTTATTACAGTCCTTCAGTTTACAGACTGCTTCCACATACCTTCTCCCATTTCATTTGATCATGTATAAAAGTGGGAAGAGAGATAACAGACCCAAGAGGAATTGAGAAGTGGGGAAGAGGCATCAGAAAAGAACCAAGAAGGTTAAATTATGGACTGAACAGAAAGCTCAGAATAAAACACAAGTCCATATATGCATTTTTCCCATCTGTGCTGGTTTGGATATATTACGTCCTCCAGAAAAAAGACATATTCTTTAATGCAATCTTGTGGGGGCAGATTGGGTAATCATTTTTATTAGGGTGTGACCTCTTGATTGAATGTTTCCATGGAGATTTGACCCCGCCCATTCAGGGTAGGTCTTGATTAGTTCACTGGACTACCTAAGAGTGCTCTAGGTCCAGACACTTGAGGATACCGATGCTTAGACATGCTTGGAGATGCAGACAGAAGGACTTTTAGCTAAGAGATGAAGCCCAGAGTTTGCCCTGGGATATGCTAAGACAGGACCCCCAGGTGCTTAGAGAGAAAGTCCTGGGAGAAAGAACCAAGAATGCACAGGAACTGAGAGAGGAGCTGGAACACAACCTGTGATCAGCAGATGCCAGCCATGTGCCTTCCCAGCTAACAGAGACGTTCCAGATGCCATCAGCCATCCTTCAGTGAAGGTATCTTGTTGATACATTAGTGTGGACACTTTTATGGCCTTAGAACTATAAATTTGTAACTTAATAAATCCCCTTTATAAAAACCAATCCATTTCTGGTATTTTGCATTCTGGCAGCACTAGCAAACTGGTACACTATCAGAAAAATTGCATGAATTAATGATAAGCAACACAGGAAAAATAGAAATTTAAAGAAGAAAGAATCCCTAAATCTACCACTCATGAACAAATAATGAGAAATCATAGATTATATGACAACCATAACTGTGATAATATATTAAACATTATCATTTTTACATAAAATTATATAGCAAGCATCTCCTGATGTGACTGAATGTTTTTAAATTTGAATATTAATATTGTTTCACCATATGTGTGAACTTTAGTTGAAATACCCAATCTCCTGTTTTTGGCATTCTTAAAAAAAAACTCTGATGATAAGTCTTTAAAAATGCATCTATGGGAATGCAATTATTGTATTTAAATGGTATATATGTTCCTAAAGATTCTTCATTAGATATAAACAAGGTGTGAAAGATTTTTAATTTTACCAAAGTTCTTGCTAACACGTGACATTAATGTTTAAAAACATCCCTAATTAGATAGAGGAACGTTTTGTTACCAAGGAATTTAAACATTTTTATATATTTACATTTACATTTTGGACCTCACATTTTTGTGAATTTCTGTTCATATCATCTGGCTATATTTTTAACTGGGGTTGTTGGGCTTTTTAATGCTTCAAAAAATAATTTAAGAGCAAATATATGCCTGTTTGGATAATTTTAGTAAATGCAGACATTATAAGGATAAAATAAAATAAATGTTAATATTTTGGTGTAAATATGTGTGGGTATAAGTGTGTATATTACTTTAAAATATTTACATAATATCATCTTACATATTGTGTAGAACCTACTTTATATGCAAAACTGTCACAACTGAACAACCTTACATATCCATGTAACATTGACTCTCTAATCAAAGAAATTCTAGCAATATAATAAATTTCAATTATTATTATTGATCTTATAATAACGCAGGCTATTTTAATATTTAAAATTACTTTAGTTTAATCAATTACATAACCAGGTGAGAGGAAACAATCACTCTAATGATCAATTAAGTTGATTGTTTTTTGCTTCTCTAGTGAAGACATAAATATATGTGTGAAAATATAAAACACTTAAAATGCCATCTTTAAAATGAGGACACTGATAGGGCCGGCCTTACTGTGTTGTCATAAGGATTAAACAATTATGTCATCATGTCTTCCTCTACCAAGAGACCGTGGCTCCCCCTGGCCCCCTGTAAGGAAGGAGCAATGACGCAAAGGGAGTAGGGACACTTAGCTTTCATTATGGTAGAAAAGAAGCAAAAGGGTTGCAAATTAAATAAGACGAAGACATTTAAAATTTTGTTTGAATAAAGAAGCCCACAAAGGAATGACTTCTATACCTTCATGCATGCAGGAATCTCAGGGAAGAAAGGAAAAAGCAATTGTACAATTATATATAATTTTAGAGATGAGATGTCGAGTAATCCAGTATTATCAGGATATCATTATCAATCAAAAAAACCGATTGAAATTAAAGACTCTTTAGAGGTTCAAGAGTCTTCAGAGGTTGAAGATAATTGTACAATAGCTGTCTAAAGGGATCCTTTCTATAATAAAATTCCCAGGAAAATTTTATGCACACATGCACGCTCCCCAGATTAGGACCGGTAGGAATACTTGTTAAAGTGAGGATCCCATCATCACTCGTCTTTCTTGCTCATTCTCTCTCCTTCTCTCGTCTCTATCTCTTTCTGCCTTGGTCTGTGTCTCCCTCCTTCAATCCCTCGTCCACTCTCTCTCTTCAACAATTTCCTTGCTCTCCCAAATTAATTTTTTGAAGGAAGAATTGTAATAGCTATTTAGGATTCTCCAAAAAATCTTTTGGGATTTGGATTTATAGTGTTTTATATTGATAAGTTACATTGGAAAAATTAAATTACTATAATTACCAATCCTTTTTGTGCCCCTAAAGAATTGTATAGCTAAAATTCTTTTTTCCAGCTTATGATAAACATTGAGAGCTTTTTTCTTTAATTCTTTATCTAATTTTTCTGGTTTTTAGTAAAGCTACTGACTTTTATATTAAATTTTCATTTAGCCCTAAATCATGAAATTATCTTATATGCTTCAATGCTCTTAAAAATATTTTTTTGAGATCTATTATAAGATGTGCTAAAAGAATCTTCAAATCATTGCTCATTATCTGATATTCTTTGTATAGGAACCTTGATTCAACTTGGATTTTGTTATTTTTGGGTTTGTATTAATTAATGGACTTTATTTTTAAAGCATTGTTAGGATTACAAAATAATTGCACAGAAAGGAATAGAGAGTTTCCATATACCCCTCCTTCCCCCCTTCAGCTTCCTTACCATAGCCTGGTACATTTTTTATAGTTGATGAGCCAATATGGTTACATTCTTATTAACTAAAGTCTGTATCTTACATTAGAACTTTGTCTTGAACAGTTCCAAGTGCCTTGGCAAATCCATAATGCCATGTATCTATATTACAGTATCATATAGAATAGATTCACTGCCCTGAAACTGCCCTTGGGGCCACCTATTCATCCCTCCCTCCCTCCCCCTGAATCCCTGGCAACTACTGATCTTTTATTGTCTCCATAGTTTCATTTTTTCTAGAATCTCATATAGTTGGAATCATATTGTAGGTAGATTTCCAGATTGACTTTTTTCACCTAGAAAATACTTGGAGGTTCCTCCATGTCTCTTCATAGCTTATTGTTACATTTTGTTTTTTTATTAGAGAAGTTGTGGGTTTACAGAAAAATCATGCATACAATAAAGGGTTCCCATAGACCACCCTATTATTAACACCTTGAATTAATGTGGATCATTTGTTACATTTGATGAAAGCACATTTTTAGAATTGTACTATTAACTGCATTCCATGGTTTAACTTAGGAGTCACTGCTTGTGCTGTGAGGTTTCATGTATTTTTTGAAATTTTTATTATAGTAATGCATATGCAACCTGGCATTTCCCCTCTTAACCACATTCAAATATATAATTCAGTGCTGTTGATTACATTCACAATGTTCTGCTACCATCACCACCATCCATAACCAAAACTGTTTCATTACCACACAGAAAATTTGCACATTTTGAGACTCAACTCCCCATGGCCCACCCCTACCCCATCCCCTGGTAATCTGTATTCTGCCTTCTGACCTATGGAGATGGCTTATTCTAATTACTTTGTAACAGTGAGCTCACACAATATTTTTCCTTTTGCACCTGGCTTACTTCACACAATACGGTATCTTCAAGGTTCAACAATGTTGTCACATATATCAGAACTTCATTCCTTTTTTACCACTGAATAATATTCCCTTATATATATATACCACATTTTTGTTTATCCATTGATCAGTTGATTGACACTTGGGATACATCCATATTTGGGCTATTGTGAATAATGCCACTATGAACATTGATGTGCAAATATATGTTCAAGTCCCTGCTTTGAATTTTGGGGGGTATACACCTAGAAGTGGGATTGCTGGGTCATATGGTAATTCTAGAATTAACTTTCTGAGGAATTGCAAAAATGTCGTCCACAGCATCTGCACCATTTTACATGCCCATCAGCAATGAATGAGTGTTCCTATTTCTCTACATCCTCTCCAGCACTAATAATTTTCTTTATTTTTTTTATGGTAGCTGTTCCAGTGGGTGTGAAATGCTATCTCATTGTGGCTTTAATTTTCATATCCCTAACTGATGGTGTTGTTGAGCATATTTCTATATGCATTTTGGCTATTTGTATATCTTTGGGAAAATGTCTATTCAGGTCTTTTGCTCACAATTAAAATTCATTGTTCATCTTTTTACTGTTGAGGATTTCTTTGTATATTCTGGACATTAAACCCTTATCAGATATATAGTTTCCAAATATTTTCTTCAATTGTGTAGGTTGTTGTTTTACTTTCATGATAAAGTCCTTTGATGCACAAAAGTTTTAAATTTTGTTTAGGTCCCATATATCTATTTTCATTTGTTTCCTGTGCTTTGGGTATGAAGTCTAAGAAACCATTACCTAACACAACATCCTAAAGATGCTGCCCAACATTTTCTTCTAGGAGTTTTATAGTTCCGGCTCTTACATTTAGATCTTTGATCCATTTTGAGTCAATTTTTGTATATGGTGTGAGGTAGGGTCCACCTCCATTACCTCGCATATGGATATCCAGTTTCCCCAGCAATGTTTGTTAAAGAAACTACACTTTCCCAATTGAGTGGTGTTTGCCCCCTTGTCAAAAATCAGTTGGCCGTAAAGGTGGGGGTTGATTTCTGAACTCTCAATCCCATTCCATAGATCTATATGTCTGTACTTGAGCCAGTTCCATGCTGTTTTGATTACTGTGGCTTTATAATAAGTTTTAAGGCAGGGAAGTGTAAGTCCTCCAACTTCATTCTTCTTTTTTAAAATAATTATTTCTATCCAGGGCCCCTTACAATTTGATACAAATTTGATGATTGGCTTTTCCATTTCTGCAGTGATCTGTTATCAGAATGTTCCCCCTTCCAGTGGATCTTGGGGAATTGGACCCCCCTGCTGCTCTGTGAAAGAATGGTTGGTGGGCCATGATATGTAAGAAAGATATACAACCTACTTTCCAGTACAGTGATTGATACTATCTTGCATGTATTAGTCTCTGCGTTTTACTTTCTGGTCTTTGAGATGGGCATAGTTGCATCTGTGTTATATTTTGCACTGTGCTTGTAATGTAATTATTTAAAATGTGTTTGAAAACTATAAATTATTTTTCAGTATCAAGTTTTGTACTAATGAGTCACAATAATATATGTTAAAACCTTGGATGTTACAATTGATGTTGGAAGGCTTGCTGTAGGTTACCCAGCTAGCAGAGAGCCTAACCAGATTTCCTCCCTCCCTTGCCAGTAGATGTTCTAAGGAACCAACGTAGTCCGATTTTTATGTTTGTGATTCAACACATACATGTTCTAAATGTTTAGAATAGATAAGAATAGATGTTTTAAAGGCCTAATGGAGGAAACATATTTCAACTTACACTTTAAATGTAATGGCAAAATGATTGATCAAACCAAACCAAACAAAACAAAAAAACACTTTACTGATTTGAAATACAGAAATACATCTTTGTACCTGTGCTTAGCGAAAATTCCTGAAAGGTGTAATTACTGAATTGCATCATGCTATTATACTTAGATGAAGAAAGAAATAAAAATAGATGCATGTAATTGCTCCTGGGATTTGTAAGACACCAACAAAGTTAAGAAATCTTAAAAATGCTTCATGTGGAGTCTAACCCCTTATTAGCCAGTAATGTTATAGCAGTTTATCCAAAATTAATCAGGAAATCCCCATTGATGCCTGCTGATTCCCTTAAGAATTCCTAGTGATATGTCTTTTGGGATAAAAATAAAAGAAAAAATTCACTTGTAAACTTCCTGATAACATGGTGATTCTATATAACTTGAACAAAGAATGTATTGACTTGCACTGTGTTATAGTAAAGAAGAAATTATTTTTTCTAACCTAAGTAACATTCCATTTTTCAGTTATTCGTTCCGTTTTACACAATATCACTCTTATGATTGCTTGTTGGCCTGAGATTGAACTAGAAGTTTCCTTAATCCTCTTCATATCTTTTTATACTGTGCTACCCCTTAAGTATGGATTTAAGCAAACTAAATCAAAAGTGCAACAATCAATACTTTTTCTTGCTGCAAATCTTTCTTTTCAGAGAGCACAAGTCATTAATCATTGGAGGAGAAAGAAAGGGTACTTATTTAAAGCACAGATTTTGGTCAGTCAGTATCAGAAGTAAATCCTAACTTCTCCACTTATTATCTGTGCAAATCACACAACTTTAGGGTCTCTATCAGTACGCATTTTTAAATTTTGCCTGAAATATGCCTTACCTCTAATGAATGTGTTAAAGACTAAGGTATATAAGTAAATGTCTTAATATAATGTCTGGTGTATAGTAAGGACTCAGTAACTTCCTGCCAGCTACTATGACTTCTATTGTTTTTTTTTTTTAATATATTAAACTACCAAACCTAAAATCAAAACTATTAGTAAATTATGCTAATTAGTTATCAGTCAGCTGAGTCCATAAAAATGAAATAAATTGTCAGTCAAGAGCTGTATAATCATCCAAGTTTTTATATGAATGGTAAAACATATTCTTAGATAGATGTAAATTTAGAACCAAAAATAGCAGGTGGTTAGAGGATTATAGAAGAAATAAAAGTGGTTAACATAAAATGGGAGAATCAATAGATACTATTTCATTCTTAAAATTGAATATTGAAAATAAATTAAATTATATAATTTAAATGCAGTATTCTATTTAAAGGAAAACAAATTGTGATCTCAAGCAAAAAATAGGTTTCCTAGCTAGCATTCAAAATAAAGCATACTTCTCTTAGTTTCCAGGATGCTCTGACAAATACTGCACAATGGGTTGGCTTAACATCAGGAATTTATTGACACACAGTTTCAGAGGCTAGAAAGTTTGCTTCCTACTGGATCAGTAGCGTTGTAGCTGAATGGCAATCCTTGGGTTTCTTGGGCTATCCTGTCACATAGTAATGTTCTTTCCTTTCTCTTCCTGTTTCCAAAGTCTCCAGCTTCCTCCTCCTCCCCCTGGCTTTTTCTTTAAAAGAACTTCAGTAGTAGGATTAAGACCCATCCTGACTCAGTTGGGCATGCCTTAAATAAAATAACTTCTGTAAGAGATCAGTCTACCCTCTGGACCCCAACTTGCAAAACACATTTGTTCCTTCACCACATCTCAAAAGCCTTAAGTCATTTCAGTTACAATGTTAAATACAAATTCTCATGAAAATCACTTATGGGTTTTGTTCCAAATCTTGTTCTGAGCTTCTGAAGGGCTTGGGTCAGCACAGTCCGAAGATGAAAGAACATGCTAGGCACAGAGTCAGGCTTGAGTTTTATTAGGACTTATGAACAGGAGATTTTTCCTGGTGGTGATGGTTCAGGAAGTCAGCATTTCACAAAGGCGGGAGTGCAAGGGGCAGAGTATAAGGGTTAGGACAAACACATTCCATAGGGCCTGAGAAGAGTTTCGGCAGGGTCTCATGACACACGGGTTTGGAGATTTGTTATCAACATTGATCAGGGGAGGGGAGTTTCAACGTTTTACAAGGTAAGTTTTATGATACATTTGTACATTCTTTCCTCCTTGAGGAGGTCTGTTGACCTTGAACTTCTGTCCGGGTCATATAGGTGGCTACCTGCAGTGACTTACTCTCAGTATGGATGGAGAGCCAGGCCCTGGGTGTCCACAGTAGTGTTCCATCCTGGGGCAAAATTCCTCTCTGTCTGTGGACCTGTGAAACCTAGAAAACAAGTTATCAGCTTCCAAACTCCTAATATGGGAAAGGCATAAGACAGATATTAGCATTTCAGAAGGGAGAAAGTGTAAGGAAAACAGAGGTCTCAGGTCTCAAGAAAGTTGGAAATCCAGCAGCAGGGAAAACTTAGATGTCAAGGTCTGAGAGTCATCTCTAGCCCTGTGCTTTGTCCTCTGGGCCAGCTGGACCAGTAGCCCCATCCTTTCCATGCACTTGCACAACATCCATGCTCCTCCCAGATGGTGGTGCCTCTCTGAGCACTGAAGGGGCATTGGGGTGGCTGCCAAACTCTCCCTGAACATGGGGGCATATACTGCATCTCTCTGAGTTGGGGTGGTGGCCAAACTCTCCCAGAACATCAAAGCATGATGCCCAGCCCCTCCAAGTGCCTGGGTAGAAATCCTGCCCCTTCTCCCCCAGTGTTGGGGCTCACCCTTGAAGTCATTATTCTTTTTAATTCATCCCTTCTCTATCCCATCAGCCCAGGATGGCAGTGATTCCATTCACAGAAATTTCACAAAACCCTTGTCTGCTTTGCATGCAGTTTAAGGGGGTCCAGACCGTCAGACAAAAGGACTTTCCACCGATCCTTCCTGGATAACTACATTTCCAGTGCAGACTTCCTCTCAAATGGCTGAACAGAGCTGTGTTCAACTACACCCTCCTTAGCAAACGGTTTTTCACTTAAAGCCTCACATGGAGCCCTGTTCTCTGGGGACTCACTCCTGGAAGCTCAGGGAGGTCCTTGACTGAGCTGCTTCTCATCCTAGTCTCAGAGCACACAGTCTAGATAGGCTGTTAATTTTCTAAGTCATCAATTTCTGGTTTCTCTGTGCTTTATCTATTTCCTCTTGCATTTCACTATAAGCCGCAAGGAGAAACCAGGCAGCACATTCCACACTTAACTTGGAATTCTCCTCAGCTAAATATCCAACTTTATTGCTCACAAGATTCACTTTTAATCCAATGCTAGGACATAATTCAGTCAATTTCTCTGTCACTTTATAACAAAGATCACTCTTCCTCTGGTATACAATAACACATTTATCATTTTCTTCGAAAGCATCACCAGAAGGACCTTAAACGCCCACATTTCTACCAAGAGTCTCTTCAAAGCAATCTAGGAATTTTTTCTGTCAAACACCTCACAGTTCTTCTATCCTCTATCCATTACCCAATTCTCAACCATTTTCATACTTTTAAGTATTTGTAATAGCAGCACCTGATTCTCAGTACCAAAAGCTATCTTAGATTCCAGGCTGCTATGAGAAATACCACACAGTGGCTTAAGTAGTGGTTATTTATTATCTTGTTGTTTTGGAACCTGGACGGCTTGCTTCCTCCTGAGGCCGGTAATGCTCTGGCCAGCCAAGAGTCTCTGGGTTCCTGTCAGATGGCCGAGTCCTCTTCTTTCCCTTCTGACTTCAAGCTTCCTGAGCCTCCCTGTGGCTTTCTCTCTACAAAATCCTGAATAATAGGATTAAGATCCATCCTGATTCACTTGGCCACACCATAACTAAAAGAAGATCTTCAAGAGACCCTTTTTACAATGGGTTCACACCCACAGGAATGTGGGTTAAAATTAAGGACATGTTCCCCCCACCCCTGGGGTACATAATTCAATCTGCTGCACATCTTATATCAAGGAAGCAAAAAATGTATGTAACTTAAAAATGAAATAACAAAATGAAACAAAGCATAGTGTACTAATTATTGATATCAGAGAAATTGTCTTTTAATATATTCAAATAAAAGGTAATGCTGTTAACTTGAGAAAGGAAACAAGACTACAAAAGAGCCCAGCATGAGCCACTTCCAAAATGTTAGAGTAATAGCCTTCAAAACTCCACTGCTCCACAAAAGCAATAAAAACACCAGCAAAATCTTGTTAACATCAACTTTTCAAAGTACTTGAAATTAACCAACAGCCTGCACCAAACTGAGAAGTGTTTATTCAAGAAAAAAAATGGCTGAATCTCAGTCAGAAAAGTAAGTTTTGTGGCATTTGAACTTGCCTTGTTCTCTTTCATCTTTCCCCAGTTCCATGGCAGCCATGAAAACCAACAGCCTTATACTCAGAGTAACTGAAGAAGGCAACAGCCTAGCAAACATTGGAGGGAGTGGAATGGGGTGAGTGCATCCAAAAGTCCCATTCCCAGAGACTTGTCACTAGTTCTCCTGTCTGGCAAAATCTCCCATTCTCAGTGATAGCTTTCATTAGAACAGATTCTGAGCTTGCTTTTTTTTTTTTTGTGAATGGCTTTTACCTGAAGGTATTTGTTAAAATAAATTCACAACATTGTTTCATATTACAGATCCCTGGGGGTAATGGTAAAATTGGGGTAAACAAGGAGGTAAAGAAAAAACTTAAAAGGAAAAGCTGGAGAATGAGATTCCATAGTTGGGTTTTGAAAAGCTTTGAAATATTCCCGGGAATACAGAAGGCTGTGTGGTCTCACCTCTAGCTGACCTTGAGTATCAGTGTAAACAGGAAGTGAAATGCAAGGCAGGGTTGTACATTCGTGCAAGATCATTGAAAATATGCCCCAACACACAAACAGAGTCTCTTGAAAAAGGGTGAGGGACTGTTTGGTTTAAGGCATTTAAGGATCTCTCTGTCCAATCTTTGGCTGACTAATAAATTAACCAAGCAGAAAGACTTTAGTGTCCATACACAACAAATAATACAAACTTATCATAATTACTTCAGTAAATCTACTAAACAAACAACAGAAACAATAACAATAGCAATACAACTAACTAATAATGAATGCTTGTCATTGCAATAACAGATGAATGGGAAATAAAAGGTATATGAAATTGGAAAGGAAGAAATAAATCAGAATTGTTTTCAGACAACATGATTATCTATGCAGAAAAACTGAACAAATGACAGCAATAACAAACTCCTAGAACTAATAAGTGTGTTTAGCAAGTTTGTAGGATGTAAGATAAATATGCAAAAGTTGATTGCTTTCCTATATACCAGTAATGAAAAAATTGAATTTGAAATTAAAAAGCAATACCATAACAATGGCACATAGTTTTTAAAAAATTTGTTAATAATATATATTTACTGCTTTATATTTTGTTTCAACAGTAAATTCAGTGCAGGGGAAGACTGTAAATGGGGTGCTTGAGAGAATAATGGTGTGTTTTGATGGCTGGGAATAAAGTGGGTTATCCATCCAGATACCCCTTCAGGAAGAACTTTTATGCAGCTCCTAGGAGTGCTGTCATCCCTTTGGAGACCACCTCAGCAGAAAGATGCCTTTCTGAAGGCCATGCCCTTTTCCAGGGTGATCTGTATGCTACGACTGATGGAGGTAGGTTATATAAAGGTCTGATCTTCTTGACCCAATACTAGTTACTACAGTCCAGATAAGATGAATCAACAAGGGTATATACCTGAGTCTATGGAGAAAAGAAAAGCTAGCATCCCACAATTAAACTGAGAAATTCATAGGAGGATTTCTAATTTTTGTTTTGAAAATACATTTTCTTGAATTTGAAGTGGGAAAAATCTAGATTCTGTTGATTGTGAACCGGAAGTGGCAGGAATTACAGGTGGAAGTTTCTCAAATACAAACATAAGACTGAGGTGGGAAAAAGTGAATGGGAAAAAGAGAGGCTCCGTCCTTGCAGAGGGAAAGGGTTAAAGTTGGAATGAGAATAAATATGTAATTTAGAGGAAGTAAAGGGCTGGCTGAGGTAGGAAGTTTCCCCACCAGACTAGATGTTGGAGCAACAGTTGTTTCCTTTACTAAACCTCAGATTACTCACTCATTCAGAACTCAGATACTTGCCTCCACAAAACTACTTTAGGAAATAACCTAGTACTTCAAGTGAGTGGAACTCAAAATTAAGGCATAAAAAGTGAGTCACGTTTGACCACAAAGCTTATTGAATGTTTAAATTTATGATATTTCATGAAACGGCAACTGTGTTCCAGATAAAATGACAACTTTTATTTTCCCAGAATCACTGGTTATATTTTATAAAAAAAGATGTCACTTGCTCATCCATTTAAAAAGTCTCCTAATAATTTTCCTCAATGTTAGGAGGCATGAAGTGTAAATTCTGATTAATAGCTGTTCATTAGATTCCATCTAATAATGAATGCAAAGTGCATTTATCTTCTGGTGCCATACTAATTTTAGTACCACTTAGCTATTTTATTCTGCAAGATTAGGAATAACTTTTATGGTCTCCCCATAGTATTCTAAAAGTATATGTTGTGAGTGGAAGTATAAAATATTTCACAAAAAGGAATTTTTTGATGGTGTTTTTAACCTTCTCTTGTACATTGTGACATGATGAATACAATATCCTTCCACACTAATGATTAACTGCTGTAATTCTATTAAAAATTGTCATTTATTCCAAATATATAAATTAACTTTAAAAGAAAGTACCCACTAATTCCTTTTATTTTCATGGTTAGTTCTTAAGGTAAAATTCATTGAAAAATGGAATATCAGGTTTGAAAAATAAATTAAACTGTATATAACTGAATATTCAATTCTCTTTCCAAATATCCTCCAAAAGCGGTTAATCAAATTGTGCTTAAACATTATTAATTACTGAAAACTCACAACACCCTGATTGTTAGAAAAAATATACTTTTAATGCTCTTTGGCCAACAAAATTATGGCTATCATATTATTAAGGAAATTGTAGTATTTAAATATGTTTCTATTATTTTCATATGCTAATGGCTTTGGGCATGTATGAAATTTTGGAGCCACATTCTTTCTTGCTGATTGTTACTGTATTTAATGATATTTACTCTTCCATAATGCATATTTGAAGTTGATCTACCATATACAGCTCTGCAGTTATCATTTTATTTTGATAGGAATGCTACATGTTTCTTTTTTCTTTTCTTCTTGATCTTTTAAAAGGAATTCCTTGGTAATAATTTATGAATAAGATATTTGCCTAAAACATATGTATTCCTCCAAGTGTAAAATATCAGATACTGTTTTTTATATTTTCTACCTGATTATTGAAATAGTTTCATTGTATCATTTGTAATAAGGGCCTCAGTTTAAACCAAAGCTGTGGTCACTGGAATTATTAAGGCCTGTGGGTCTAGGAAAGTTGGGAGCACAGGCTGAGAAGTTTGGCCTGAATCTCCTTTCATGAGTGGCCAAAGAGCCTCATGGGAAAGAGCCAGCACCCAGCAAGAGGCACGGTTTACATACAGCTGTTTATCTGAAGGTCAAGTGGAAGAGGGGTCAGATTTTTCTGAGCACAGTATCAAATGTTAATTGAGATTATCTTGTGATATAGTCACATGAATTCATGCCTGAGGCACAGTGACATATCTGAAATAAAATTCAGGTGAAAATTAAAGAATAGTTGACTGTAATTTTCATAGTCCTTTGGTGCAATGGAATAACCTTATCTGTTTAGTTCACTGCTTTTGCCCAGAGCCTAAAACAGAGCTGGTGAATGCTTAATAAACATAGGTTAAAATTAATAAATTATTCATTTAATTCATTATTTGGAAGATTTCTTAATGCATTGGGGAAAAAACAAAGACACTTACCATGAGCATACAATAGTAATTTCCATCATAAGGTATGGTGGTCAGGGGTGTTAGGAGCTGGGCTGGCGCCTTCGGTGAGCATCAAAAGCAGAGGTGTTGTCCTTAGTTGTGGCCACAAGCGTTGCCTTCACTGGACTTCGGGAACTTTGCTGCCCCTTTTGATGGTGACAGTAATCAGTAATAGCACTACAATTAATATAATCCCAAAGAAGCAGAGGGGTTGATTCAATGGATCAAGCCAAGAGAAAGATTTCAAGAAACTTCCCAGAATTTCCAGAATTGCTGGGGAATCCGCAGTAGATTATAGAGGTCTAGCAAAAGAAAGCTCCATTTTCTACTATATTTCTCTGTTTTTATTCTCAAAATAAAGTTATAGCAGAGGGAACATAGGGTTAATCCCACTGGTTATCTTCCTCATGTTCTAATAGTTGATTGCTCCAAATATTTACCAGTTGAATATTTATGATCACTCCCTAAAGCCTCCTAGTCCTTTCAATCTGTCCATGTCTTATTCATTTTTTCCTGCTTATTCAATATGTTTCACAACTTTATCTTCTATCACAAGTTTTCTTTAAGTTTATCTTCTGCATTACGGATTTGACTTTATTATTTTGCTGCATTCAATTTATTTAAACCAATCATGTAGGAATCTATGGCTGATTCAATTTTGTTGAAATATGGGAAACCACAAACAGTTGAAACTTTATATATAGCCCTTAAAAAATTGTTGGTCTTTTTGATGTTACAATCTTTACTTAAATTCAGATCAATCAATGTGAATGAATATTAAACAATGGTTCTTTGTTTTATTTCTTATTCAAACAATCTATGGTAGTTTTTTTCCCTGTTTTTTTTAAGCTGAATTAATCTGCCCAGAGTAATTTTTGTGTTTTAGTTAGCATGAAATAAACATAATTAATCATTGATATAATAAAAAATATGCTTACAAATTCCAGACTGGTGTATTTACCTCTTAAACTCCTTCATTGCAGTCATCACATTATGTTACTTTTGGATTTTTCTCACATATGTTTTCTTTTCTTACTTTAACAATCAATTTTATTTAGAAGTAATTTATACATAGTTAAATGCACACATTTTAACTGAAGGATTCTGATGAATGCATAAAACCATATAACCATCACCGCAATCAATCAATAGAACATTTTCATCACCACAAATTGCCACTTTGCATTCACATGGACTTACATTTTAAGAACATTTAAGAAACTTATAGGTTTTCCCCAACATGAACAAATCTTTGCCGCTTTGCATTAAATCTATTCCTTAACACTTGAATGCAGACAATGATGTCTCTGCATTTTTCACTATATATTAGTTTGTTTTTTTTTTCTGTACTAGAATTCTATATACATGAAATCATACAGCGTGTAGTCTTGTGTGGCTAGCTCCTTTCTCTCAAGATAAGACTTTTTGTGACTCATCCAGAACTCTTTATTCATAGCATTAGTACAAATTAGTTGTTTGATATTCATTTGCCTTACTTTTTGAATAACATTTGCTTCCTCAGTAAGGCAATAAACTTCATGAGGCGTGAAGAATTGAACAAACACAGTATCTAACTTTTTGTATCAATCTTTCTTCACTCAACACAAACTTTTGAAGGTACATTTCATTATCTTTTTGCTTTTAGATTCTTTAGGCTTAATTTGCTCTCTTCACTAGTGAAGGGGTAAAGTCATTCATTTTAAGCCTTTCTCTTTTTCTAATGCAAGCATTCAAATGTATACATTTTCCCTCTTAGCACTGCTTTAAACCTCATCACTTTCAATGTTTAATAATTTTCACTGTAATATTTACTTACTCATGGATTATTTATTAACATATAGTTTAATTTTCAAATATATTAGAATTTTATAGTTATTTGAATTGATTTCACCTTTAATTCCATTTGTGCAGAGAGACCACACTATAATATTTCAAATCTTTCACATTTATGAAGATGTTTTTTATGACCCAGGCTATGATAAATATGCAAATTCTATAATTATTGAGTATATTGTTCTGTAATTGTCAATATGTTTTATTAGTAGATTATGTTATTCAAAGGTTCTATATCCTTACTAATATTGTCTATTTGTCCTATCAACTATTGAGAGAGGAATATTAAAATCTTCAACTATGATTGAAGATTTGTCTATTTCTCCTTTTTTGTCAAGTTTTGCCTCCTTTTGACACTCTTTTTTAGGCACATATCTTTTTCTTCATGAGTTGAACTTTTATCTTCCATCTTTCTCTCTCTTGATTTCTGCCTTAAAATCTACTTGCTCATCTTAATATAGTCACATCAGCTTCCCTATCCCTACAATTTGCATAGAATATTATACTCTAACATTTTACTTTCAATCTTATCTGTGTCTTTATATTTAAAATGCAGCCTATTGTTGGGTTTAATATTCTTATCACTTCTGACAATCTTTGCACAGTGATTGGTGTGTTTAGTTCATTATCTTTAATGAAATTATTGACATAGTTGATTTTAAGTACACTCTGCCATTATACTATTTGTGTTCTATTTATCCCAATTTTTACTTCCATTTCTACATTCTTGCTTTAGTAAGCTGAACAATGCCTCCTCCCCCACCAAAAAAAAATATACTTACATACGTTTAGTTCCTAATTCCTGGAACCTGTGAACCTTACCTTACATGGCAAAAGGAATTTTGCATTTGAGATTAAGTTCAGAATCTTGATATGTAGAGATAATCTGGGTTATCCAGTGAGCCCAATATAATCACAAGAATTCTTATAAAAGGGATGCAGAAGGATTGGAGGGAAAAGGCTCTGGGGTGATGAAAACAGACACTGGAGTGATGCAGCCAGGACCCAAGGAATGCTGCCTGCAGCCTCCAGAGGCTGGAAAAGGACAGAAAGGAATTCCCCTGGAATCTGCAGAAGGAACCAGTGTCATTAACATCTGGATTTTATCCACTTAAGACTCATTTTGACCAGCCTCAATATCTTGTCTGTTTTTATTACATTGAGGCTGATCTTAATGTTATGGGAATGCTCAGGCGTGACTACAGTTCATTTATTTTCTTTTGCTATGGTAGGAGTATATTAGAAGGAATGAAGTTATTTCAGGATATTTGTTTTTCCCATTGCTTTGCTTTGTTTGTATTTGATAAAAAAGTAATTTTTTAAAAAAGAGACTTATTTTGGTCTACTAACCTCCAGAATTATAGGAGAATAAATTTGTGTTGTATTATGCTGCTTTGTGTATGGTAATTTGTTACAGCTGTGTATTAGTCAGCATTCTGTGGGGAAACAGAACCAATAGGAGGTATCTGTAAATATGAGATTTATAATACTGTCTCACACAACTGTGGGGATGCAGAAGTCCATATCCCATAGAGCAGGCTGCATGAGTCTGAATTCCGCAGGGCCAGCAGCGAGCTGGAAACTGTGGTGAAGGTGTTCGATGAACTCCCCAGGAGAGGCTGGCTGGCTGGAGAAGTGCAAGTTCTCTCTTCTCCCTTAAAAGTCTCCAACTGATTGGATTCTCTCATTGTGAAAGACACTCCCTTAGTTGATAATAGATGTAATCAGCCACAGATGCAATCAATTGATTGATGATTTAATAAACCAACCTTCTGGTTTCCTAACCAGCCATGAAATGCCCTTGCAGTAATGGTTAGGCCGATGTTTGCTTGACCAAACAACTGGGCACCACATCACCTGGCCAAGTTGGCACATGAACCTAACATCACAAGCAGCAACAGAAACTAACACACTTGCCCTCCATTTTCGGTTTATTGAACATTTTTTTGTATTCCAATTTAATTAATTCCCCAAGTTTTAGTTATAACTTCTCTTTATTTTTGTAGTGTTGCTCTGGTGATTAAAATGGTTTTTCTTAACTTATATTTTCTTACAGTTAATAGTCTATCACTTCGCTCTTTCTGGGATAAGATGACACCGTCCACGCTACTCCTGGCTGTCCGAGGATCAGAAGGACCCTACGTGGTGAATGGCCCCCCACATTTTACAGAAAGCACAGTGTTCCCAAGGGAGTCTGCGAAAAATTGCAAGATCTATACCTTCAGTTAGGATGGGACCTTGTTTACCTGGGGCAGCGGAGAAAAAGTAAATATTATCAATGTCACTAACAAGGGACTACTGCACTCCTTCGACCTCCCAAGGGCAGTTTGTCTTGAGTTCTCACCCAAAAGCCCTGTCCTGGCAGCGTGGCAGCCTTATGCTACCTCTAAAGATGGCACAGCTGGGATACCCAGCCTACAACTTTATGATGTGAAAAATGGAACATGTTTGAAATCCTTCATCCAGAAAAAAATGCAAAATTGGTGTCCATCCTGGTCAGAAGATGAAACTATTTGTGCCAGAAATGTTAACAATGCAGTTCACTTCTTTGAAAACAACAATTGTAGTACGATGGCAAATAAACTGCATTTACAAAAAATTGATGATTTTGTGTTATCACCTGGACCCCAACCATACAAGGTGGCTGTTTATGTTCCAGGAAGTAAAGGTGCACCTTCATTTGTTGGATTATATCAGTACCCCAATTTTGGTGGACCTCATGCAGCTTTAGCCAACAGAAGTTTCTTTAAGGCTGATAAGGTTGCAATGCTATGGAAGAAAAAAGCTACTGCAGTGTTGGTAATAGCTGGTACAGATGTTGACAAGACAGGTGCTTCCTACCATGGGGAACCAACGCTGCACTGCACTGCAACAAATGGAGAAAGTGCTGTAGTACAATAACCAAAAAATGGCCCCATCTATGATGTAGTTTGGAACTTTAGTTCCACTGAATTTTGTGCTGTTTGTGGTTTTATGCCTGCCAAAGTGACAGTTTTCAACTCGAAATGTGATCCTGTGTTTGATTTTGGAACTGGTGCTCGTAATGCAGCCTTCTATAGCCCTCATGGACATATATTAGTACTAGCTGGATTTGGAAATCTGAAGGGACAAATGGAAGTGTGGGATGTTAAAAACTACAAACTTATTTCTAAACCAGTGGCCTCTGATTCTACATATGCTGCTTGGTACCCAGATGGTGAGCATATTTTGATTGTCATGTGTGCTCCTAGGTTATGAGTCAATAATGGGTACAAAATTTGGCATTATACTGGCTCTGTCTTGCACAAATATGACGTGCCATCAAATGCAGAAATTTGGCAGGTTTCTTGGCAGCCATTTTTGGATGGAATATTTCCAGCAAAAACAATAACTTACCAAGCAGTTCCAAGTGAAGTACCCAGTGAGGAACCTCAAGTTACAACAGCTTATAGACCCCCAGCTTTAAGAAATAAGCCAGTCACCAATTCCAGACTGCATGAGGATGAACCACCTCAGAATATGAAGCCACAACCAGGAAATGATAAGCCACTATCAAAAACAGCCCTTAAAAATCAAAGGAACATGAAGCCAAGAAAGCTGCAAAGCAGGAGGCAAGAAATGACAATCCAAATTTGGCACCTACTCCTGCCCCGCAGAGCATAGCACAAAATACAGTCTCTCAGTCAGCTTCTGGGGACCCTGAGATAGACAAAAAAAATCAAGAACCTAAAGGAGAAACTGAAAGCAATTGAACAATTGAAAGAACAAGCAGCAACTGTAAACAGTTAGAAAAAAATCAGCTGGAGACAATTCAGAAAGAGAAAGCCCTTCTGCAAGAGTTGGAAGAATTGGAATCGGATATTTAAGGATTCACAGAAAACAAGTTGGTTACTAAAAATCATTGCAAACACATCTTATTTTAAACCCACTGGTGTACATGGAATATCCATATACTCAAATGTTCACCTATGATTTTAACCATTTATCCAAGACTCTGCATATGTGTGAAAATATTTAATAATGTCTGTTAAATTGAATTCTTCTGTTAATACATGATTTAGAAAAGAGACCCATGAATTTTTTAGCTAAGCTTGACATATTGAAACATAAATGTCATTCTTTTTTAGTGGGGAGCAGTATTTACCATATAAATGAATAAAGACATTTTAAATATAAAAATAAATTCTATCATTTCATATAAAAGAAGCTAACAATAGTATAATTCTATCTACCTCCCATTTTGTGCTATTTTTATATGTTTTGTATTTACATCTACTATGCATCCCATAGTGTTATAATTATTGCCATAAACCATCAATTGTATTAAAAAATAAAGAGACTAAAACAAGCCTTTTACATTTACCAACATATTTCCCATTTCAGGTGTTCTTTATTCCTTTAGATCCAAGTCTTACAAGGTATCATGTTCATTCTGTCTGAAAAACTTCCTTTAGTAGTGATTGTAATTCAGATAATGGATTTTCACAGTGTTGATTTACCTAAATTGTTTATTTCACCCTTGATTTTAAATGATTTTCATTGGGTAAAGAATTATGAATTGGTAATTATTTTTCTTTTGTTTAGAGATATCACTACATTGTCTCCTTGTCTCCACTGTCTCTGAATAGAATTCACCTGCCATTCATACTGCTGACCCCTTAAATGTCATATACATTGCTTTACTGTTTTATTGTAATGTATGTTGCTTTCAAGATTTTTGTCTCTTCATGATTGGTCTATAGAAGTTCAACAGCAGTGTGGCCCTTTTTCCTTTTGGGGTTTACTGAATTCTTAGCATTTTATGTTAGTGTTTTTCACCAAAGTGGGGAAATATTCAGCAATTATTTCTTCAAATATTTTTTCCTGCTTCATTCTCTCATTGTCTGCAATATGGGACTCCAATTATAGCCATGGGAAGCTGTTTTACACCCTCATATTTTCTGGGATAAATTGTGAATGCAGAAAAGTCTAAGGAAACAGTTATATAGACAGGCTGGATTCTACTGCCTGAATCAATATTTAAAAAAGTTCTCACTGTGAATAAATACACATTTTTAGAATAGTCAGTTTCAACAAAGATAAGCACTGTTCTATCATTAAGAATAACTTTGAAATTTTACATTTCTTTCTTATTTTGATTCATCCTTGTGATTGTGACATTCATAATATGACGTTACTTTTGCCTCTTTTCCTTGACCTTCTTCATATTTAATGAGAGATTAGATCAAAAGTGCAATGAACATATGTGCTGATATAACAATAACCATGTTAGGTCATATACATAAAAGACATTTTCTAATTAGCAATGACATGAGGATCACAAACTATTGCAATGAATGTAAAGCACTGAGCCCTTGGGAGTTTATTTACAATGCTAAATGCTCCTTCATACTTTAAAAATAACTGTTAAAATATTTTAATATTAGTTTTGACTATCCTATTACATACAGTTCCAACTATTTATTATTGATCCTTATGATATTGTCCCTGTGACACCCAATATGTTGATATTAAACCCATTGCTACCTTAACCATCCAAATAGATACATTTATTCATCATTTTCCACACACATATTGACATAGAAAAATGGTTAAGAAGACAAACATTTGCTTGCTTTTATAGTTTATAATAATCAATAAATCAAGATCTATCTTTAAAGTGTAAATTATAGTATTTTAAACCCACCTTTACTGTCATGCAGTGGTTTTCTCATCATTCACATGGTAAAACAATTTACATGCTGTGACGTCCATTCCATAGACCACATCTATCTCCGGTAGCCATCTGAACTATTGGGAAGTTCCAAATATATTGAACACTCCCCTCAGTTTTGGACTTTTCTTCAAGGTGCCAGGAATTTTTTATTTACCCTCCGTTTCCACTCAACCAACTAACTAATCCTGTCATGGTGAGGTAGATGCTGAGATGTTTCCAGATAGCTCTTCAGGAATGAAAGACCTACTGCCTCAGCTAATGGGGTCCTTCCCACAGAAAGCCCAGCTGCTAGCCCCACACAGGGAGTGACTCAATTGAAGTGACACCTCACCCCATTTCATGCCTTCTTTCCAGGGTGCCCCACACTAATGCCTAAACAATGTGGGAGCATAAAGACTGGGCCCCTGTACCCCATTTCAGGACTACTCTCTACAATGCTCTGTACAGTTTGCTTGCTAAGGACTCATCTGTGAATGAATCACATGTCAGTTTCATTTAACTTCCCTTCCACTTGGGTTAATTCTAAGAATTCTCCCAGCGTAGTATTGTCAGAGATAGACGCTAATCTCCAACTCAGTGTCTGCTTTTCAGGGAAGCCAAATAGCAACACATTTCACCATCAAACAGCACAGTACTTTGCTCTTGGTTTTTATCAACTCCATACTCTTGAATCTTTGTGTTTTTGAACCTTGAGCATTTGAGGTATCTAATGTTTATTCAGTAATTCTTACTTCTTTCCCATTTCTACTATATAGAGATTTCAGAAATATATGAAAAGAGATGGACTAGAGGGATGTAATCAAGACTTTTAAACAAAATGAGTCACTTTGAAACCCCCACTTTGAAAGACATTGTGTGAATGTACTTAAGAAAAAAGGTATCCCCACCATACTCCAAATGATGTTTTATTTGACTATTTTGGTTATTTAAGTGGGATATACAAAAAGGTAGGTTTTGCAATTTTCATGTCATAATTGCAGATTAAGATAAGGGTAATGGCAATAGGAGTGTGTAAAAAGGGAGATATTACATAGTTGAAAGGCAAAATAATTGGGAAAAAAAAAGCCTAAAAAAACAAAACAATGATTATCCAAGCCCGCTTATTTGTGGAGTGAAGAAATGTCAAAATTGATAATAGTACAGTTGTTCCAGGCTCACCCTCCTGTGAATTTGAAACAAATATACCTTCTGGTTTTGACGAAAATATCACATTATATTTGGGTATAAATATAAAACTAGTACATGACCTGCCAGTACTTAGCCCCATCTGAAAGTGTCTTCCAGATACTTCTGCATGTTCCCCAGAATCTTTCATTATTTGAGCAGTTCACAGATTGCTTTGTTGACCCTCTTCCTCACCTTTGAATACACAGCTTTCCAGATCAAATGTCTTCACTTTTCAGATTGAATTACCAATGTTTCTAATCACTTTTTCACCCATTTCTCCCTTGGAGCTTTCATCGTAGTCTTCCGAATCTGTATTTATACTTACACCATTGATAAACTCTTCCATTTTAATGTATTCAGCTCTCACCTCTGAATTGAAGACCATCATTGTCTCCAGTCTGCCCACTTCCAATTCACCAATAATCTCTGAATCAAGAGCAAATCTTCTTTATGGGATTTTTTAAAATATAATTTTATTGAGATATATTCACACACTATACAATCTGTCCAGGGTATACAGTCAATAGTTCACAGTATCATCACATATTTGTGTATTCTTCTCCATGATCATTTTTATAACATATGCATTACTTCAGAGAAAGAAATGGAAAAAAAGAAGACCTCAAACATCCCAAACCCCTTGCCCCTCCCTCTGTTTGACCACTAGTATTAGACTCTACCCAATTTTAAAACTTACAAGAGAGGTAGGTTAACTAAGACAGTGTGGTATTGTCAGAGATAGATATATAGATCAATGGAACAGAACAAAACATCCAGAAGTAGATCTATACAAACATGGGAAACAGACTTTTTTTTTTTTTTTTTTTTTTTTTTTTTTGCTATATAGTTAAGTAATCATTATCAAAGATCGGGGCTACTGGGTTACAATTCAACAATACAGATATTTCATTCTGACTATTCTAAAACACTAGATACCCAAAAGAAATATCCATATAATGAGTCAGTAGTTACGGTCATTTGTTAAATCCTAATTTCTCAGTAATGCCTCCTCCCTCTCATTTGATCTTTCTCTCAATCTTCAGGAATATCTGGGCAATGACCATTTTACTTTCTTCTAGATGGGATTTTTGTCTCTGACCACTGTTAATTGTCCTCTACAACAGTGATATTCTTGCCAATGGTTTCTACAGTCTCCCAGCATCACAACTAGAAATCACTAGTTCTCATGGGTTCTTTCCAATCTTAACCTTCAAAAACCAAATGATTTTTGTTTACTATTATGAAATTTGTGCCCACTGCTGCTACTCTGCTACTATTGCATTAACTATACACTCTTAGCTCGATCGTCAACATCTTCCACAAAATTTCCCTCCTGTTAGATATTTAATTTAATTTCACATCTGCAACCATTATAAAATCTCTCCTGAACTCAAATTATTTCTTACATTTTCCATATTTTCCTATCTCTTTCTTTAGCATCACCTGTATTCTTAATCCATTTTGAAAGAAAATATTTTATCTTCTCTACTTATCCTAAATTATTCCAACTTAAATACATCCTTCTTTGACTATACCAGCCCAAAGTCACACCGCTTTCTCTCTTTTCCTACTATGTACAAAATGATGAACATCCATTTTGTGCCTTCTTGTTCTCTCATGGCCTTGTGTCTGCTCAGCTTTAGTGGTTAAATAAAGTACGTTAAACTTGCTTCCTGCAAGGGATTAGAGGCAAGTTCAATGGTTTCTCTGCAATGAACACAATTATGGAATCAGCGAAGTAGTTTACTAGCTATGTTTAGCTTTATTACTTGATCCTAACTAATTACCTCAAGAGCAATAGCTGGAAATGTAGAAGATTTAGGTTCAATTGGACATTAAATTCAAATGTTTTGTTACATTTTATCAGAAGTAGTTGCTAAAGAATTATTCATATTTTAGAATTATATCATATTCTGTGCGGGACACTGTTATCGAGTTCCGACTTGGCGGGCCTGTGCCAGGGGAACTGATCAGCCCCTAGGAAAGGTAGTGGGGCACGGGTGGTAGCGCCCTCCACGGCCCCCCGGGCCTGAGAAAGTGGAGCCGAATGCAGGCCCCATTTCCTCACCCCAAAGTACAACCGTTGGGGAGGGCTTGCCGGAGAAACCCCCCCCTCCCCCCCCCCCCCCGTGCCTTACCCGCACCCTCCACCCTCTTCGTTACCGGAGCAACTCCCGCCCCTTTTCAAACAACCTCCGCGCCCTCTCAGAACCAATCCAAGCCTTCAACCCCTACAGCTACCCCGCCCTCTAAACCGCCCGATATAAGCTTGTACTCTCCCCTAATAAACTCTCTTGACTTCCTCACCCTAAAAGAAACGTGTCCTGCCTGTTCCTTCTCGCCGCCCTCCACACCTTGCACGCCACCGCTGGGGACCGGGCCCAGTCCCCCGCCTCGCCCTCGCCTCTGGGAAAGAGCCCCCGCCGCCGGTACCCTCTGAGCAATCCCGAGAGCATAGGATTTAGCAACCGGCCGCCACCCCCCCCCCAGAAGAGTCAACAGCGACCGCAATTCTGACCAAACATTTTCTGTTGAATGAAAAATTTGAAGTATTTGTTTTCTCCAAACTTCTTGTCTGTTCTATTTTCTAACTGAGGCATGTAATGCTGCTGCATTTGATTGGTAAGGATTTATAATGTTTAAATTAAGGTATCTAACCATAATATCTTGGATTTTCTTCAGGATTTTCAGCAAGTTGAACTTTTTAACTTTTGTCAGAGCAATGAAACAGAAGAAAGGATAAACCTCAAGGAATCTACAATCAAGAAGGAACAACAGACACATGTTTAAATATTTATGCTTTAAAATATGTATGTTTTCTAAGACTTATATGAATTTTTATTTTGTTTGTTTTTTAAATTTAATTTGTTACAGCATCTCATTCAAAAAATATTTTAAGTTTTGTACATGGAAGTAAAATGGTAAGGAAAAAAATGATAAAAGAAACAAATGGTGACTAAATTTATGTTAAAAATCCTAATATCATTTTCCCACATAGAAGACAGTTCATTAAAGATAAAAATTGTTATTATTATTTGGCAATGTACAGTGTTAAAAAAAAAATCAGATCACATATTTTGAATATTAATTTGTGTCCTTTGAAAATGAGCCAAAACTATGGATTTGGAAGAAGCTAAGTTATTTGAGCAGTGATCTCAAGAAGGAGGAGACGGTGACTCAAAAAGAGGAAAATCTCACGTGAACATATGTTATTGAGGTTGGTGCTGCAGGCAAAGGAGTTTTGATCCCATCAAGACCTCTGACAACTTATCAGAATGCTTCTTTTAACTCTCTAACAAGAGAAGAAAGGTGGGAGGATTTACTCACCAGCTCCTATCCCCTCTATTTAAGGTTTGCCTCCAGGAGATGTTAATGTTCTTGCCCTTCTGAGCTTTGCTTTTGCACAGACCAAATGGGCCACTTTGTCTTCAGAGAAAATCCTAAGACAATAAAGTAGAAAAAAATAAAATGTGCTCCTGGAAGTGGAAGGTTGTCGGCATGAAGACAACCTCCCACAGAACTGTGCATTACAGCAGCATCTGAAATCAGAGATGAATGAAGGGTCTGTGAAGAGGAAATCAGAAATAGCCAGTACAGTCCACCCCTTGCACTGCTCAGATCTTGGGCTCTGCATTATGTGCACATTGTTACTTTTCAAAGAGGTTGTTCCAGTTTGCTAATGCTGCCATAATACAAAATACCAGAAATGGATTGGCTTTTATAAAGGGGATTTATAAAGTTACAAATTTACAGTCCGAAGGCCATAAAAGCGTCCAAATTAAGGCATCAACACCATTATACGTTCATTGAAGAAAGGCCATTGGCATCCAGAAGACCTCTGTTATCTGGGAAGTCATGTGGCTGGCAGCTGCTGGTCTTGGGTTGTGTTTTAGCTCCTCTCAGCTCCTGTGCATTCTTGGTTCTTTCTCTCAGGAAATTTTTCTGTAGGTGCCTGGGGGTCCTGTCTTAGCATATCCTGGGGCAAACTCTGGGCTTCATCTCTTAGCTAAAAATCCTTCTATCTGCATCTCCAAACATGTCTAAGCATCAGTGTCAGCAAGTGTCTGGGCCTGTGTGGCTCTTTTTACAGGACTCCAGTAAACGAATCAAGACCCCTGCTGAATGGGCAGGGCCACACCTCCATGGGAATAATCTAATCAAAATTATCACCTACGGTTGGGTGAGTCACATCTCCATGGAAACAACCTTATCCAAATATCCCAAAGATTGGATTAAAGAATATGGCTTTTTCTGGGGTACATAATATATACAAACTGGCACAGTGGTGGTTTACTTAACTATTTTATATGGTAGTTAGTGAAATAATTTGCAGTCCCTGCTGCCGCATCTGTTCCCAAGGCTCCAATTGATATCTCCTTCCTTGAAACTCATTCATTACTTCAATTGATCTAGGCTATTTTCCTGGTGGGAAGCAATACAAACCTTTGCCCATTTGTGGTCAGAATCCTTGGCTGCCTTGCTCTCACCAAACCTTCACTGATCAATATTATTTTCACCAGTAAATGCCCAAGTGAATCCCTTGATTTCCAAACTTAAACTTCTCAGAACCATTATATAGTAGCAATGATGGTTACTTAATGATAATCAGGGCTAATGACTGCCCCCCCCATTATCTTTGTAAATCTTAGTTATTTATTTGTTTGGTTAGTTAGTTAGATTTGCCTTTTATTCCACCATCATGAGAAGACCAAATTGGCCACATAGTAGTTGTAGCTTCAGATTCAATGGAAACACTTCTATTTACCCTTATGAAAACATTCCATCCCCTGGGGAATAATCCAGCAGAGGGTAGAACCACTGGTGAAGTCCAGAGCAGCTGCTCTGCCATCAACCTCTTGGTCCCACATGCCATGTATTTTTACTTTTGAGAGTCACAGCAGTACACATAGGAAACTTGCTCAGTGCAGATACCACATCCTGAAAGACAGTATCCCACACCTGACCTGGACATTAACTGAGCTTTGCATAATTGTTTTCAATGCTCTGGCAGGTTACCTGTTTCCAGTGGATGCAATAAATGGTAGGATCACTGAGTGCTGTGGTCATGTATAAAACACTGTACCTTCTGCAGCATAAAATTGTCTCTCCTGAACTGAGACAGCATTGTAGAAGATACTATATCAATATACCAAGCATTCATGAGGACTTCAGATAGGGTTAGGAACAGAGAAATATCAAGTGGAAAAATGTCAACTCATCTCTGGAATATATATGAATTCCACTGTGTATAAATGCAGAATTGAAGGGTTCCAAAGGATCAGTCTACCACTAAGTGACTGGTCCTCTTCTCTCTGCCCAAGTGATAACGGACAGGTCAGACTTGGAAAATGTGAGCCTTTGCTACTATTTTCCTCTGTCACCATAGCAACTCCATCTATGGGCCCATTCGCAAGCACGGGGTGGCCAAGGAGAGAGGCTGACTGACATTCTCTGGGCAGGATGACCACTTAATGGTTGATTTCCTGCCCTGTGGCAGATGGTCTCCAGTGGGCTTTGAATTGAGACACAATAACTACATACTGCCTACTTTTCAAGTATATTCCTATGTCTTTACTCCCTATCTCAGATCCCCTAACTTTGTTTATTGCAGGCCCAGGGTCTAATAATCAAGCTATTTGCCACTTCCCAGGAGTTCATGCATATAATTATCTCAATGTGCTTTTAGTACCATACTAAGTAAAGTCACAATTACAGCATACCATGACACCTTATGGATTTATTTTCCTTCACCAGTGTCCTTTAGACAACTCCCCATTCTAATTGGGGGTTAGTACAATCAGTCCAGATCAGTCCACACAGCACATAATCAGCTGACCTGTCTATAAACCATGTACTAATTTGTTCCTCCATTATTTGTTGGTCATGAGCAATCAGGCCATAGGTGTGAACATAGGAGAATTATCGGTGCAAAGTAGGTGATAGGGAGATACAGCTCCCTTGTTCACATAAGGTAATTGGCTTAGACATAAGCCATCTCAATATTATCCATCTGAAAGACTGGAAACAGAGGGATTTGCCTAAAAGTAATTGCATTCCAGGGTGTTACCTCCTCCCGTTTTCAGGCTATGTTCCTACATGGGCTGAGCATGCTTGATAGAAGACTGGAGACGGTTCTTAGACAGAAAAGACCTTCTGGCATGCCCACAAATTGGGATGCCCTCAGTGTGAAACTGAGTTCCCAGGAAACTGTTTGGCAGCTGCAGCTAGCTCAGAGCTGGGCTGAGCAGACTTGACACAGAGAATCAAAAGCTGGATGATGTAATGACCATCGCTGCCTCATGAGAAATCCATTACAATTATAATAACTTAATAAATCCACATAAATGAGTGAAGTGTGTGGTGTGGTGCATCAGAAAATGAAAGAATTGGGATAAATTTCAGGAAAACCTCATCTTTGTAAAGAGCTGCAGTAGCAAAATATAGGAGAAGACACAGCAAAATGAATTAAATTGTACCAAGCCTAGTTACCTGACCCTGATTTGCAGAAATTCATTGGGATTTGTTGGTTTCTTGGAAGTCTACTGTTTATAACAGGCAACCCTCATAGCAATAAGTAAATATTTTCTGGGGAAGAATTAGCAGATGATTCTCTGTCCAAGAGAATCTCATACATTGGAGGGTATGCTGTTGGGCCACATAGAGCTCAGAAGTTGGGCTCAGGCTACTAGAGTGTGAGAGGAGAGGGTGATTTCAAGCACAAAGGTGCATTTGAGCAAAAATTCCTGCTTGGGAAACGTTTGACTTTGACCCATAAGATAATATGTCACTTGATTCCATGAATTAGTCCCAAAAGATAATGGACCAAAAAAGTGGTTGGGCACTTGAAATTTAATTGGTTAGTATTTCACACAAAATTACTGGGATGCATCCTATCCATTCAAATTCTGGATTATTTACGTTAATAAAATAAATCCAGGGCTTTCAAGTCTCACAGATGAGAGTGGGAGCAATAGGGAGGAAGTGTTACTGTGCCCCTCTCAAAGCAAAAAGAATCTATAGCAATGTGACTTAGAGATTGAACTTTCTTAAAATTAATTTTGTGAAATAGACTCAAGGAGCTTGTGCTTATCTGATTAATCCTGCCACCTAGGAAACAATGACTGATTATTTACTGTGGGCTCCTTAATATCCTTCTTGAAACTTGAGACAGAAAAAGCCATAGGTGCAATTAACCATATATTGCACTACTGCAAGATAAAATAGTTGATAAATAATGAAGTACAGTCACAAATAGCCAGGATCACAGTATAAAAGTACCATGGATTTGTTGAGGGTGCTTTGCTAAAAGACATTACATAACTATATCTACAACTATATCTACATCTACATCTGTATCTATATCTATATCTATATCATCTATATCTGTATCTATCAATCTATATTTATTGTTATCTAAAACTCAAGCATGAAAGTCCCCCAAATTTCTGAAACACATTTAATGCTTAACTATCTCTTCCCTCAAAGAACCTATTATTATTTTAATATACCCCAACCCTTATGTGTCTTTCCAAGTTTAACCATATGAAAATATGTTTCATTAAACCCCAAGCACACATATATACAGAGTATATATGCACACATTCATACACATATCATAAACCTGCTCCCATTGACTTAGTAGTTATTTTCTTAATGAGTATACATTTGCCTTTTAGGCATTGCTAGCCACATGATTTGCTGGGGCCAGTGCAAATGAAAATGCAGAACCCCAGCTGGGGAGAAAGAAGTCAATGACCCTTTTCCTATCAGCCTGCAATCCCAGTGGATGCCACCTCCCTTCTGTGCTCAGTTCCTGGGTTGGAGGTAAGTGAACGGCCATTGCCAAGTTGCCCACTACATGTACTTTGGCACTGCCAGCCTGGGTTGGGTTTGGTTACTGCCTTGACTTGCCCCCAAATGTTGTAGGATGCATACCTGACCCCAACCTTCTTCTGCATCAATCCCAATGTCCACTGAGGGGCAGAGGGTGACAGCAGAAAATGAGTCTCCTACACTCTAAAAGTTCCTGGTCAAAGCTCCAGGTAAAAGGCAGCAGTGGTTGGAGGGCAAGGGCAGGGAGTGGGGGCACCAGGCAGCCAAGAAGCCAAGGCTGCACTGAGCTGAGGCTCCAAGCCCCTGGTGCCTGCTCCATTGTCCCATCAGATTTAACCTAGAAAACACAAATTCAAATGAATTAAGAATTAGTGTAAGCCTAAGCACACGATTACTTTGTTCCCACTGATGCCCTCATATAGTCTGGGGCTTGGGAGAAATAATATTAACCTAGCCCAATAACATGGACTGGCATCATTGCTCCATACACACATTAAAATAACATGGTCACTTTGGGCATTATTGAATGCAGATTTAGAATAGTGTTGTGTATGTGACACTCAACCTTTATTACAGACTCCAAACCATTCACGTGTGCAGCACAATTTTGTGAAGTCCTGGTGAGACTCACTACACAATGGAATTGTCTCTACAATATTTCCCTCATGTCACTCTCCAGCTTTCAATTTGGGGCGCTCACTCCCCTTGACATATGACAATCCATGTCTAGACATGCACTGACTATGAGAAAAATTTCAATGTATTCAAATGAATTTTTTTCTCTAGAACTTTTTCTCTCTAGTCTTGATTCAGCACTGCAAAATCATAAAATAAATCTAATTTATCTTTCTTGTGAAAGCTACTTAAATATTTAAGGACAGCTAAACTGTCTTCTTTAGATTAACATTTTGTTACGTTATCTACCTGGAGAAAAAATACGTTAGTTTATTCTACTAATAATTATCAAGTGTCTCCTCTTTGACAGTTTGTAGAAATAAAAATGATAAACAAAAGAGACATTGTTTCTGCCCTGAGGCACATTGCAATGTTCTTGGTCAAACAGACAATTCCTAAAACAAAAGAGGAATGATAAATGGGAGGATATGCAGAGGGTTAAGAAGGCACAAAACATGAGCATCTAATCCACACATATCTGAATGTTCACCTGAGTGTTTTACCACATTGAAAATGCCTGACTCTGCACAGGGATAGCTGAGAAAGGACTGGAGGAGGGGGTGTGTGTATTCTAGGTGGATGTAGCTGCATAAAAGTAAGTTCCAAAAGCAAATGAAAACATCGTATGTCTGAGAACGAAACTGATAGTTTGGTTTTGCTGGTGAATAGTGTGCAAAGGACAAAGTAGTAATGGAAAAACAAAAAGAAGCAGAATCACAGAGACCATTGTAAATCATGTTAAAGTTTTAATTTGTCTCTAAGGTTAGAGAAAATCATTACAGTGCTTCAAATGTGACCTGCTCGTATTCAGGTTAAAGACAGATCACTCTGGATGCATTGTGAACTGTGTAGAATGAAGAAAAACTTGGGGTCAGGAGACCTGCGTGCACTGCCTCGAAGGAATTTAGGTGAGAGATGATGGTTTTGTAAGGAAGGGTAAGTGGGCAGAGAATAAAGTGGACAGATTTGAACATTTTAAATGCAGAAATTGCAAGATTTGCTGTTTGGATGTGAAAATGGAGAGGTAAGAATTAAAGATAATACTCTCGTTTCTAATTTGGGCAAACCTGTAGATGGCAATGCCTCTCATTACGATGGGAATTTCAGATGAGGAGATTATCAGGAAAAGGTGAGTTAGTTTTGGAAAGGTTAAGGTAGGTATGACTCATCCAAGTATGAAAATCTAAAAGGCAATTGCAATATGTTGATCAAAGGACACATGGAGAGAAATGGCTAGAGATATATCTGGGGGAGTGTCATTATTTGTGGATACTAATTGGAGCTAGGCACATGGATGAGGTTGGTGAAGAGAAAATTCCAGGGAGAAAAGAAGCGGACATTTGGCAGAGAGAGGAGGAACCACTGAAATTTGAGGGAAAAACTGAGGAAATGGTGGTAAAAGGAAATGCACACTTAGCATCAAAAGTGTGAGACCACAAAAACCAAGTTTCCAGTAAGATTAGGAAGGAATTTTAGCTGAAGAAAAATAGAAAGGATTAGCCTTCCATAAAAGGAGAGATATGCCTGTAACAGGGGGGAAGAAGATATTTAAAATGCAGATGAAGATGATAGTGTAGGTTTGAAAAGTTTCACTTAATGATTCTGCTTTCTTTGCAAAGACTTTCAGGCCATTTGCCAAGAGTGTGGGGGAAATGTTGGAATGTGAGGAGTAATGAAGGCGTGTGAGAGAGCTGCTGTGGAGAATGGGAGACTGAACTGACTTATAAGATAAAGTTTACTGAGCAAAATGGTGTCAGCCAAATGGCAGAGTAGACACTTCCGAGAGCCAGCTTCCCCACAGAAACATTGAAAACATTAAAGAAAACTCTCAGAATCAACTTTGCTTCAGAACTCTGGAAAGCAGGCAAAGGTTTAGAGCAACCAAGCAAATGCTTAACCAAGAAAAAAGGCAACTTCAAAATAGTAGGAACGTTTTGTAGCATCTTGTGCTTGTTTTTTCCCTACTCCCTCCTGGGCATGCCATTGGTAGAAAGGCCATAGCCCACTTTCCCAGTGTGGACCTCTGGACTCTGGTTCTAGGGTCCATGGATTTGAACATGTTATACTGTTAAGCAGTCTACAGATATGATGCAATCCTTATCAAACTTCCAATGGCCATTTTTTTATCCTCAGGTTCATATGGAGTAGTAAGGGGCCTTGAATAGCCAAAACAATATTGAAAAAGCAGAACAAAGTTGGAGGACTTCCAAATTTCTAAATTTTCTGCAAATTACAGTAATCAAAACTGTGTGATACTTGCATGAGGATGAATTTATCAATCAAGAAGAGAAAAAACGGTCTAGAAATAAACCTACACATCTGTGGCCAACTGATACTTGAAGACCATTCAATGTGGGAAGAATAGTCTCCTCAACAAATGGTGCCGGGACAGCTGGATGTGCATATGCCAGAGAATGAAGTTAGATGTACACTTTAAACCATTTAAAAAATTAACATAAAATGTATCAGTGATCTAAAAATCAGCATTAAATCCTCAATATTCTTGGAATAAAACTTATGGATAATACTTGTGTTCATAGTGGCATTATTCACAATAGTCAAAATTGTCAAAAGATGGAAGCAACTCAAGTGTCCATCAACAGATGAATGGATAAACGACATGTGGTGTATACATACAACGGAATATTATTCAGCCACAAAAGGGAATGAAGTTCTGATACGTGTGACAACACGGATGAACCTTGGAGGCATAGTGTTGCGTGAAATAAGCCAAACACAAAAGGGCCAATATTGTATGATCTACTGATATGAAATAATTAGAATAAGAAAAGTCATAAAGTCAGAAACTAGAATACTGGGGCCAGGATGAGTGTAGGGAATAGGGAGTTAATGCTAAATTGGTACAAAATTTTTGTTTAAGGTTATGGGAAATGTTTCGGCAATTGACAGTGGTGATGGTAGCACAACATTTTGAATGCAGTTAACAATACTGAATTATATATGTGATTATGGTCCAAAGGGAAATTTTAGATGTGTATATGTTACTAAAATTAAAAAATTAAAAAAAAAACAAAACATAGGATTGTACAACACAAACAGTATGCCCTAAATAAACTATGGACTGTAGTTAATAGTATAATTATAAAAATAGTGTTTCATCTTGTAACAAAGGTACCATACTAATGCAAAGTATAAATAATAGAAAAATTTGTGTGTGAAGGGGTGTATATGGGAACTCTGTATTTTCTGCATGATATTTTGTTAACGTACAACTTCTTGAATTAAAAAAAAAAAGGGCAAAGGATGTGAACAGACATTTCTCCAAAGAAGATAAACACATGGCAAAAAAAAAAAAAAAAAAAAAAAAATCCTGTGGAAAGTGCTCAACATTGTTAGTAATGAACTGCAAATCAAAATCAAAATCTCAAGCAGACATAACTTCACTTCCTCTAAAATGGTTATAATTATATTAAATTTAAGGAAAAATAGACAATAGGAAATTTGGCAAGGATGTGGAGAATTTGAAATGTTCATAAATCGCTGGTAGATATTTAAATAAGTTCAACTGCTTAGGTAAACAATGTGGTATGTGGAGCAACTATATTGAGTTTCTTTTGAGGCGATGAAAATATTTTGGAAGTAAATAGTGGTAGTAGTTGCACAGTATTGTGAAGGCACTAAATGCCACTAAAGTTTTCACTTTAAAATGGTTATATTTATGTTATGTAAATTCACTTCAAGAAAAATTTTTAAAGTACTGGGCATCAATATAGTACAGATGAAATTGTCATCATGAATTTACAGTGGCCTACGTCTGGGTTATTGAGTGCAATTCTCCAAGAAAGCTCAGTATTCTAGTTTCAGGAACAACGTCAGTCAGATCCACTAGATAGAACTGTGCAGGGAACTAAGGAAACACCTCAGGATGCGGAAAAGATGAAGAATTTGAAGTTCAAGATCTCCATAATGATATAGAACTAGAAAGGTGTAAATGTGTTTAGCATATAGAAGTAAAGAATATTGTGGCAAGATGAGAGTATCTATTTTTTTTTTTTATTTCAGAAGTAGAAAAGTGCTGGTGGATAAGATGCAGTATGTATTGAAGGTGTTGGGCAGTTAAAATGAATTGTATGAGGTCACCGGAAATGCGGAGACTAGAATTTGAGGTAAAATGGTGTATTGCTGAATAAACTAGAATCTCTTCTATAGTCAATCACCAGTAATGTGATATAGCAACATGACCTCTGGCTGCTGTGCTGAGAATAGATTGAAAAAAGCCATACAGATAGCAAGAAAAATAATCCAGCTGAGGGGTTAGATAGTAACTGGAACAAGAAACATTTAACCATAATAATGAGAGAAGCTTGAGTGTATGGGCATACATGCAAGGAGATAGCAGGGGAATAAATTTTCTCAGTAAAGTGTATAGTGGGGGTTTTCAACTAGATTATGATTGGTTGAAGTAGTGTTGTAGATTAGAGGGAAATAAGGAAGATATGAAGTGTTGGAGGAGTGGATTAGCAGCATAACATGAATTAATGACTTGATTCTGTGCAGTGACTGTGAATTTGAAAGGACACCCTTCAGCACTTTTACACATTTTTCTCCATTAACAGTAGCTAAGAAGGTACAGGAAATGGGTTTGTCAGAGATATTAATAGAATGAGAAGTTTTATTGACCTATCAGAGTAGTCTAGCGTGTGTGCAAGGGAAGGAAATATAAGGATTGACCATGGAATTTCAAATGGATCCATAGGAAAGTGCACATTAAGGAGATGCAGGGTAATAAATGGGGGCAGGACGAACGTATGGAAGGCTCTGCAGGGCTGAACTGTACTGGACTCACAATATTTAAGGAAATGATGTGGCAAGACAGGAGTACGTGGAAGCATTTGAAGTTTATGAAATGGTATTTTGCAGGAGCTGAAGCTACAAATAACGGCAAAGTCCCGGGATATAACCACTTAATGCTTGGTGAAGGCAGGGTCGAGGCTTGTTCACTGGAGAAGGCGAGTGTAAGCAACTAAAGGCTAGATTACTGGAAAACTCACCTACATGAATATTGAAATTATGAATTAAGAACTATGACTGGCATGGTGCTGGAATGAGTGAGAGTGAACTGGAAGGGTGAGCTATTATCTGTATTTATTTGGAAGTCCTGGAACATCTAGACATTATAAAACAAGTCTTTGTTGGATTAAAAAGAATTGTGTTTGAAACTAAGTATTTTGTTAATACGGGCTAACATCACACACTTTACAACTCTAAATAGTATTCTTATGTACTAAGAACATGCGATTGAGATAGCAGTGTACCTTCTAAAACTGAGATGCTAATCAGATGTGACTACCTATTGAGTGTAAGTTACTGTAGTGGAATGAGGCTGCATAATTGTGCAACGTGGCTGGGTTCTTGAATCATTCGGTATCACAGACAACAAAATTATTGTGTCAAATAACTAGGCTTTCCATGAAATGAATTATTACCAACTGAAACTATGTTTCAAAAGGCCAATTTTGAATTAGAATTAAATGTTGGAAACTTTTTTTTTTTTAAATCAGTGAAACAGAAACACAGTGGATAGAAAGAATTTCTGACACTAACTTCATGAGTAAGTCAATGTTTTACAATAGTTCTACTCTGTGAAAGATGCATTTCAAGACTTAGAACTTTGGTTAACATAACCAACAAATCGAGTTAAATATAGTTGTTTCTATGTATTGTAGATCACAAAAAATCAACATATAGGATTTTGAAGAAATAATTTTGAAGTTGTTTGCTTACTCAGATTTAAAGCCACTATATTCTCAATATAGAAAAGTTGAAAAGCTAAAAATGTTTTAAAACTTTTTGTATGATCACACAAAGATAAATTTAATTTAACTATTAACACATTTTCTCCCTATTTTTGTTGTTGTTATGGTTGAGATCAAAGTGCATATGTCATCTTCTAGCCTACCATAGCCACTTAACATAATAAAACAAATAGATCTCACATCATTAAATTTCCTCATTGAAGGAGAGTAGACCTACTAAGTAAGTAAACAATTACGGAGATCTATCAACTAGCCTTTTGTTAAGGACACAAGCATAGGTCAGTGGAACAAAAAAGAGAGTCCAAAAACTGAGTACAAGGTATTTGAAAACTCTCTATACAATTTCACAATTTTTTTTGTAAATCTAAAACTGGTATAAAGTCTAGTTTATTCAAAATGTAATTACCTATGCATCCATCAGAATAAGTAGAAAAATAACATAGAAAAACTGAAATAATAAATGTAAGTGCAAAAAATTTCAATTCTCAGAGCCCACACAGAAATTATTGACATCACTACAAAAGCTTCAAACTCAAGTGCAATCAAGTAGGTGTTCGGAAGTATATTGCCCCAGCATTGGTTCAAAATTAGCCCTTAAAAGGACTTGGCAGTATAAAAAGTTCAGTGTTTGGCAACTCTTCTAGTTTGCTAATGCTGCCAGAATGCAAAACACCAGGAATGGATTGGCTTTTATAAAGGGGATTTGTTTGGTTACACAGTTACAGTCTCAAGGCCATAAAGTGTCCAAGGTAACACATCAGCAATCAGGTACCTTCACTGGAGGATGGCAAATGGTGTCCAGAAAACCTCTGTTAGCTGGGAAGTGACGTGGATGGCATCTGCTCCAAAGTTCTGGTTTCAAATGGCTTTCTCCCAGGATGTTCCTCTCTAGGCTGCAGTTCCTCAAAAATGTCGCTCTTAGTTGCACTTGGGATATTTGTCCTCTCTCACCTTCTCCGGAGCAAGAGTCTGCTTTCAATGGCCATCTTCAAACTGTCTCTCATCTGCAGCTCCTTGCTTTCTTCAAAGTGTCCCTCTTGGCTGTAGCTCCTCTTCAAAATGTCACTCACAGCTGCACTGAGTTCCTTCTGTCTGAGCTTATATACTGTTCCAGTAATCAAGGCCCACCCTGAATGGGCGGGGCCATGCCTCCATGGAAATTATCTCATCAGAGTTATCGCCTACAGTTGGGTGGGGCACATTTCCATGCCAACAACCTAATCCAAACATTTCAACTTAAGCCCCACTAATATGTCTGCCCCACAAGATTGCATCAAAGAATATGGCTTTTTCTGGGGGACATAATACTTTCAAACCAGCACAGCAACTGATACAAAAATAAACTTATGTGTATTAATGGCATAAAAATATATCCCATAATGAGGAGAGAAATTGACCAGAGAAACAGATCCATTATGACATAAATGATACTAGTAGGCAATGTCTTTAAAACAGATATTTCAGCTCTATTCCATATGTTCAAAAAGGTAAGGTAAATATTGAATATGTTAAGTAGAGATATGGAAGAAATTTAAAAGACCCACACTGAAAACTTAGAAATAAAAAAATACAATAGATCAGGTGAACAATTGACTGGGTGAGATTTACAGTAGATTAGACATTACAGAAGAAAAGATGAATAAAGCAGAAGACATTGCATCCATGAACCATGGGATAGCTTCAAAGAGCCCAATATACATATAATTGGAGTCCACAAAGAAGAATGATGGATAGAGAGAATATGTGAAGAAATAATGGCTTTCTGTTTTCAAATTTGTTGAAAACTGTGAACTCACAGTTACAAAAATTTCAATGAACTCCAAGCAAAAGAAACAGGAAGGAAACTACAACAAAACATCACACTCAGCATGCTTAACTAGTGATGCATTTTTTTCTAAGGGAAAATCTTTTAAAAGAGACCAAAGGCATGAGAAAGAGAAACACATTATGTAAAGAGAAACAGATCATCAGCAAAAAATTCAAACTGGAAGCAACATCTTAAAGAAAAGAGGGAAAATGAAGGGGAGGGGGAGAAGTGGTGGGGAAAAGAAACAAAAACGCTGCTTAGAATTCTGTACAGCAAAGTTTCTTTCAAAGACAAAGTTGAAATGAATACTATTTCAGATGCGCAGAAGGTGAAAGGCTTCATCACAGCAAACCTACACGATGAGAAACATAAAGAAGTACTTCAGGGAAAAGAAAAATAAATGGTACATATGTGGTTGAGTGTGAATTACTATTTTTCTTATGGCTTAAATGTTTTAGTAGTCATGTTGGCAGTGCTGATTTTTTAAATAGATATTCTGACATTCTTTTTTATGGGAAGGAGAATTATGTTGGGAACCAGGATTTTCAGCATGGGATTGAAATATATCAATGTAAATTTGATATTGGCAAAGTAAATTTTTGCTGATGGTTGTAACTGATATATTCGACTGTATTTGTCTCATCTTATCTTGTGATATTAAAAATTCATCTTTCTTTTTGTTCTTCTCTTGACATCTTTTCCTCTAATGACTTAAAAAAGATTTTGTTCTTTCTCAAAATATTTTTTTTTCATCCTTTTGTTTTGAAGCTATATGCCTTATTTGGGAATCTTGTGATTTTTAAAATTTCTTATTTATCTTTCTTTTTATTCTTCTCTTTGACATCTTTTCCTCTGATGACTTAAAAAGATTCTGATCTTTTTCAAAATATTCTTTTCACCCTTTTGTTTAGAAGCTATATACCTTATTTGGGAATATTTGCATGCCTTTTCAACACAAATTCTAAATATTCATCATTATCTGTTTCTTCCTCCTTGATGCAGTAAGGGCCCTCTTACTTCCAATCTTATGAGTTTTTATTGCTTGAGCTTTTATTTTTATCTGGTTTGTATTGGCTGAAAAAATAAGCATTATGAATATTGTTTTATACAGGCAGTTCTATTTTTCATGCTCTGCTCTGCTTTCTGGACTGTATTGATTATGTACAGTTGCAGAATTTATATGTCTGAAGTTGAACAACCATGATATGACTAGAAATACACTAGGTATATGCATGCTTCTACACAGTAACACTTTGGTTAGAGACTGACAGAAAGACTATTAGCAATGACCACCTCATTTTACACCAACCATAGGCAGAGTGGTCCATTTGGAGCCACATCTTGTCACATTCAGTGAGACAAAGAGTAAATACCCAGGTCAACTATTCTAGAAGTGATGCCTAGAGAGGCAAGATTTGCATACTGGAACTATGAGACACAAGTCAGGCACAAATCGAGTACCGACAAGCAGTAATAACTAACATAATCATCAGAACAACCCTTAAATGTATACTTTTAGCTTTTTCTCATTTTTCAGAGGATACACATCAGGTTTATTGAATTAAGTAGTTGTCTAAGGCCAGGCAAGCACCCATAAAGTGGAGTAGCCAGGATTCAAACCAAGCTCTCTTAAAAACCCATGTTCTTCAGATGGAGACTGCCAACCAGATAGGAAGGACTTCAATAGGTTAGACAATCATAAGTAGTATTCCATTCGTGGTATATCTTTATTAGAATTTTTAATTAATTTTCACATAAATTATTAAACACTTATTTATACTTATTTCCACTTTGAAGCAAAAACTATATCCTTTTATTTCCAATGGCAGGATAAAGCTTACTAACAGTAAATATGAACTTACAGGCAAAAAAGAAGATAATCTCCCAGTATTTGTTCTTTAGAGAGGACTATTGTGTAGCTATTTCACTTTCCAATATGAAGTACAAGTTTATGCATATTTATGTAGCAAGACAGAGATAAATTTGTTTTGAGAAACTAAATTAATCTGAAATCAAAATAGTTTAGATTTATGGGAATTGTTTATTGCTGCTAAGCATTGCTTTGATCAAAGATATGTACATTCACTTTCCTCGTTCAGTTATTTTTATATGGCCATTTTTCATATGTCAATGCATTTATAGGTAATCCTACCCCCAAGTCAAATCTGAAGACAAAAGGCTTCTCTACTGATGCCCCATGTGCTTTCCATGAAAGGTGAAGATTTGGATTTAGTGGTTCTCCTTTGCTTCTATTCCCAAGGCTACAGACTTGCTCAGTATGCTTTCCATCCCAGAGAGAGCATTATTTCCTTTGAATATGTATCTATACATTTAGTGATGACTGTCACATAGTCCAGAAGTACACTAATATTATTTTCAATTATCTTGCCAAATGAAGAACTCACATTGGATTTTATTAATTCTGACACTTCCACAATTAGTCTCATAAACTATCATTATTGAGAATATGGATTGTTGAAGACAATGAAATTAAGAACCATTGATAATAAAAATAATACATGAATAATACATAATGCCGTCTTTCCAGAAATTCACAATCCAATTAAATAGGCACTTACACAGCAGGGAAAATATCCTTTAATGAAACCATTGCTTTACCAAGAAAAGTAAAATAAAGCTCACCAAAATGTGTGGCTGGTCATGATGAAAGTAACCAGGAAAGGAGAAATCAGAGGGCATTGCTAAGGTTGAGAGACGAGGTGGTTTCCCGAGTTATTTCATTCTTATTCCTAGTATTTTTGCTTGTCTCTGAGGAAACAGGGCAGATTTAGATTGTTACCATTTGAGTCTTTAAAGAGGAATTAAGGATCTGTGAACCTATTGAATCAATATACTGAATTTCAAGGTCCTAGTAGGTAATTCATTTAGTATCCCATATAGATCTGATGCCAGATCTATCAAGTTGACATAGGAGCTCTTAAATTCAGATAAAAGCAACATTTATGAATGTTGCAGGCTTTGAAAAGTAATGGACTTCTGGTATATTTAAAATGTTGCATGGTTATAATTTGATTCCTTTAAACATGCATTATTCTATGCAATTTCTAACATGTTTGATTTAGAATAAATGGGAAAAGGGAGTGTCAATATTACTTCCTAAAGCTTATTGGAAGGCCAAATCCAATATATTCATACCTCTACTTATCTTTAAATATATATGGATTTTGACTCTAAGTCTTTTCCTTGTTAAACTAGTCTAACACATCCAGCACAATGCTCAGTGCTGGTGCATATTTCCTGTTTGTATTTTTCATAAAAGGCATTTTAAGATTTGCTACACAGCACAGTGGGGTGGAAACCTAAATATGTCTTGAATGTTTTAAAATGAAGTCTCTCAAGTGAGAACATTTAGTATGTTTCTTAATGAGAAAAGAAAGGCTTATACAAGAGCATTTCTTTTCTTAAGCTACTGTAAATATTTTAATGAATGAATAAAGAAACTAAGACATTGCTCCCAAAGAAATGCTGGGGAGAGAACGTGGAGACTGAGCCACTGAACAAGCAGCGTTTACGACCACAGGGGACTTGTTGCCCATCGCTGTAGGTTTAGGGAAACACCTTAGCTGCCTACACCCTGCACAGGGTCTGCAATGGACTCGGAAGTAAAAAGGAAAATGTGATCCTGACATGGTCACTGCGGATAGATTGGGTCATTCTGAGGGCCCAAGACAATTTCTAAATTGTCCTAGGTGGTTGCTGTGGTGCCACTTTGGTTTGAAACAATCAAGACACCATGGCCATGGATGAGATGAGTGAGGTTCAGGAACAGTCAATATCCCACTGCCAAACATCAGGATGTTTTTTGTAGTCCAGCTCTACACTTAGTATGTATCTCAGTACAGACGCCCAGTGCCGCCCTCTTGTCACGGCAGTTGCAGGATATCAGCACGATGCCAGGATACTTGTCACCAGTCCTGTCGTGAGACAAACTGCTGAGCTTGTTCTCATCCAGAAACACACATGGGAAATGAAAAAAGAAATAAAAAGAAACACCAGAAGAACCAGGAAAACTACAGTACAATTTGACATGGATGACTGTGTAAGTCTGACTTAAATCTGGGTGTTTCTGTGTCTGAAAAAAGAGGACAGCTGCTTACTTAGGCCTACTTTCAAGCATCCAGATTATGGATGAATACATTAAATTTCATGGTAAAGAATCTTTATGCACATTCACTACCTTTTAAAAAATAATTATTCATATATTTTTCACTTGGCTAAATTCTTATCAAGATACAACTTTACAATTTTATGTTATCCTTTCAAGACACTGGTTGAACAGTTCGCGCTGGTTACAAAAATTGCCATTTTTACTCACAGAGTATTTTAGACCCTTCAAGAAACTGACACAAATGTATCATTCATTTGTCCAACTTTTTGATTTTTGTTATAAATTGTTTTTCACCAAATCATATCAAACATTTTATTGCAATGTTTTATTCAACAGCATCAGTTTCAAATTTCATGTATGGTGGTTGCTATTACCACAGTTTTGATGCTAGCTCCATCTTTGGAAAGGATAAGTCCTTTATTTGTTTAGCAATTCATTGAGAGACAAAGTCAAAATAAAATTAAAGCAATCCATACATGGAGTACAAATTGAAATTTAAGGAAAATGTATTCCTAATATATCCATAATCTTTCTAGTAATAGTTAAAAGAAATCTATTAACTAGATTAAATTTATATACTTATTTACTTATATTCATAGTGAAAATAAGTCTCAATCAAAGATTTCTATTAAGAAAGTCTGCTGAGTGCTCTGACTGTCTTGGAAAACATAAAATCATGACAACTCCTTATATCTCCATCATTGAGGCATGTGTTAGTGTAATGTTTAATCATATTGAGGAGGTTGAGGAAAATATTTCAAAGCATTAAAGGAAATTAAGGTTGAAATAGCAATCGTAGAAAGAGAAGCCTGTTGTATATTTTGCTTTTCAGCTAAACTGAAACATAAGGTTAAAAATCTACTGTCATAACTTTTATCTTCTACCAAGGCACAGAGAGCTGGAAAGCATGTCTTTCCCATCTAGACTACATGTAAAAATCTTAATAAAATATAAATGAATAACTTTCTGAATCCATCAGAGAGCTGAGGTTGCAGGGTAACCAAACAGCCTGAAATTTAAGGCAAGGTGAATGTCTCCTGATAGAGATGGGATCGGAGCATGGGCTCCCCTGTGGCAGAGCATGGAAAGAGAACAGGAGTCGGTAAAAGAATTTAGCTAAAATGTTTAATGGCTTCCTAAGGACCACATATAGCCTAGCATGAAAATATAAAAGTCCTGGTAGCCATAGACACAAGGGAAGTCTGCATTCCTTCACAGGCTCCTCTCCATGGACCCCTTCCAGAATGTGAGCTGATTTAGATAATGAGGTTCTCGACTTTGAGTTCATGCTCTCAAGGCATTAGACTTACAGGATCCTCAGGAGGGGATGATGCATGTTGCATTTGGGAGGGTTGTGGATCATGGAGAGACAGGTGGACTATGGGAGGCTGCTTTTAAAACAGCTCCCAGTGCTCTCCAGTGCCAACCGCTAAGCCTCGGCAGGCCAGGCCCTCTCACACCCTGCATTCCAGGTGGGGAAGCCACCCTGAATCCTCCGTGTGTCTGCTCCTGCATCGATCTGTTCTACGAGGGTCCCTGAGTTTCTCCCTGTGCGCATCCACCATTTGATTCCCCTTCTGCCTGCCTTTACCAGAGGGTCTCGGTTATTTCCCTCTGGACCTTTCTTGTCTCTGTCTCTCTATCCCCCATGCCTGGGTCAATCCCTGTGTCTTCCCCTCTCCTTTGGGGTGGGCTGGGTCTAGTTATTTACATCTAATGATTAGAATACACCAGAAGTTAGGAGATATCCATTCGAAGATTGGGTTATAAAGGCTTGCTTCTTCTAGCTCGCTTGCTGGCACTCATTCTCTGGCTCTTCTCTTGTCCTTGCCCTGATGAAGCAAGCTGGAGAGGCCAGTGTGGCAAAGAAATGAGGGAGGCCTCTGGCCAAATTCCAGCAAGGAGCTGAGGGCCTCAGTCCAACAGCTGTAAAGGAACTGAATCCAGCCATCAGCCACATGAGTGAGCGGAGAAGTGGATCTACCCTAGAGGAAATGTCAGTGAAACTCTATCCCCAGCTCAATATTGATTGCACACCTGGGAGAGAACCTGGCTAAGCCAGGGCTGGATTCCTTATCCACACAAACCGTGAGATGATAAATACGGATTTTTTTAAGCTGCTAAATTTTGGGGTAATTTGTGATGCAGCAGTAGAGGAAAAATGCAGATTTGGGGGATAAGGTGGGAGACCTGAGAAAGCCTCCCTCAGGGGTACAGCCTGAAGGAGGGGAGTAGCTATTGCTTCAGAAAATGAATGAGCCCGACCTGCATCTTACTCCATAAAGAGCAAAATCCTAAGTCACTGTGGGAAGGGCACAGGTGAGGATATATTACAGTCGTGGGAAAAGAACAGGAAAAACCCTCTGCCTAGGAAGGCATTGGAAAGCTATAAGCAAGGGAAGGGAAGGGAATGGAAAAGAAGGGAAGGAAAAGTTGTCAGTAGCTTTCAAAAATAAATAAATAAATGCTTTTTCAGGTGAACAAAACCTGAAAGAATTCATTACTAGCTGACTTGTGCTACAAGAAATGTTAAACTTTAGGCAGAAGGAACATGGTACCAGACAGAAACTGGGATCTAAACAGCTATAAAGAAGATCTTTGGAAAATGGCTAAAATGCAGGTAAATATAAAATAAATTTTTCTTATTGATAAATCACTCAAAATATAATTGACTATCTAAAGCATAAATAGTAGCAATTTTTTGTTGCATTGCATAAATAAAATTAAAATCTATGACAAAATAGCAAAAATTGGTCAAGGAAGTGCACTGTGAAAAAGTTCTAATGCCATATATGAAAGAGCATAACATTATAAGGGTTGACTATGATTCACTAAAATGGATATAGTAAACCTCGATATAAACTTCAAAAACTTTACCATAAAAAGGTATACATAATCAGCCCATAGTGATAGGTGATAGGGAATCATAAAAATTAGTCAATTAATTCAAACAGGAAAAAAAGGAAAAACAAATGAACAAAGAAGGTGTAGAAAAATACAAAACAACCAGAAGGATGGTGAATTTTTTATCTAGTAAATAAAAAATTATGTTTCATAAAATGATCCAGACAAAGTAGACTTCAGAACAAGAAAATGTATCAGAGATAAGGAGACGCAACCTAAAGAGATCACGTCAACAAAGGGACACTGCAGTCCTAAACATGGATGCACCTAACAACAATATACCACAGCTCAACCATGAGATCCCATGTTGGCAAATGTGGTGCAAGAGGTTGACGGTGAAGGACTCGGGAGACATTTTGCTGTGATTCAGCGCATCTGTATCTTGATTATCACAATGGTTACATATTTAATTCATGTTGTCAAAAGCACATAGATCCATAAATTAAAAAGTGTTCATTCATTAAAGTGGGAAACACCGTATACGTTAAAACATGTATATTCTTGAATAATTAATTTCCATATTTATTGTTCTTTCAAATATTTGCACGTATCTTCTTTGAAAATAGAGAGTTTTTAAAAACAATTTCATAAAATGAAATTAAAATATCTGTATCATTTCATTTATGCTGGTAAGAAATAAGATATATTTTGTTATATTTCTTTCTGAATTAATTTTCTCTACTAGTCACTTAACATTACTTCTGTGTTTTATGCTATTTTATGGCTAGTAATGATCCTCAGAATATAATGATTTCTAGAAAAGAAATATGATAAAATTTAATAGTTCCCATTCCTTTATACTGCACCTGATGCAATGAAAATAGAAACAGGACACTGAAGTCAAGCTAATATGATTTTATAGTCCCATTCTTGTTCTTTCTCACTCTCAAACTTTGAACAAGCAATTTACATTCTATTTGTAAAAAGTATGACTTATATCATATGTTATCTGTGAAAGTTAATTGTAATAGTTTATAATTAGTATGAATCTGTCACCCTAATATATTAAGTCATCAATAAATGTCAATCCTCATTTATCTCCCAGGAGAAAGACTTGATGGTTTGTTTCTTTATATGATGGTCAGCTCTTATTCTCCAAGCTTCTTTGCCAGTCTAGTATCTTTAGTAGATTGGAAAAGAGACTTAACTTTGAAAAGAAGATATTTAGGCTCTTTGTTATCTATGTCACCTAAGGAATAATAACTTTCTTAAGACATATTAATTTTACATCTAAAAATATGGTAATATTCATAGTACAGAAGTTTGTGAAAATGAAATGAAATGAAGCTTGTAAATACAGTTTGTAAATTCAGACAGCTAACTATTAGTAATTTAATCTAAGCAATATTAAAAATATAAATTGCATATTATTAACAAAACCTTGCCTGGTAATCTCTACTTTTTTTATCTATTGAAAATTTAGGGCACTTCAAATCCTTAATTTTAAAAAGAAAATAAGTAGAAATTAAGTGGCATCATCATGGGGACTATTTGAGTAAATGAGAAAACTTTTAATTTTTGAATCAATATTTGAAATTACTTCCTTGTGTGTTTGCCCTTCTCCAGTTAATAGTAAGTTCAGAGCTGGTGCGTGCTAACAGATTTATGCACATCTAATAAAACATGGCTGGGAATAAATAAATAGGCATAATTTTTAAAAATAAAAGAGTTGTAGCCTTTCCTTTCTCATAAGGAACCCAAATCTTAACCTCTGACTTACTCAAGAAATGAACTATCAAAGGAGGTGAAAATTGATGTGCTGTCCCAGTAACCAAAAAAAAAAAAGAAAAGTTATACTTTGTGATGAAGTTAGAAGAATAGGTATAGATAAAACATATGACCAAATCACACATGTCTGTTAGGGTTATGTACCTACTAGAACATCAGCAAAAAAAAGATGCTTATTTTGCCATAAAAATGGGTCAGGATTTAAAAAAAAAAGAGGATTCATTGTAAATATCAGAAGCAAATAAGTTAATGAAGACACAGAAAGGTAAACTGAAATAAATAGGTAACTTTATCCTGTGGTGATAATATGGGTTATTGATGGATTAGCATAGCTTAAATTAAACACAGAAACTGGTAAATTACTCCAAACTCACAAAAAAAATCTATTAGAGTTAATAAATGAGCACAGTAAGATTGCAGGGTACTAGAACAATTTGCAAAAAACAGTTGTGTTTTTATGTACAAGCAATAAATAATCTGAAAGTGAAATTAAGGAAACAATTTAATCTATAAGAGCATCAAAACCAATTACATTATTTAGGAATAAAATTCAATCAAAGAAGTGTAGGTCTCATATATTGAAACTACAAAGTACTGTTGAAAGAAATCAAGAAGACCTAAATAAATGGAAAGACACTTCCTATGTTCATTGATGGGAAGACTTAATATTGTTAAGATGACAGTACCCTAAATCAATCAATAGATTCTATGAAATCCTTATCAAAATTCTAACTTTTTTTTGCAGAAATGGATAGGTTGTTCCTAAAATTCACATGAAAAGTCAAGGGATCAGAAGAGACAAAGCAATCTTGAAAGCAAAAAGAACCATACACCATGACTTCAAAACTAATCTTAACACTAAATATTCAAAATACGGTAGTATCTACATGAGGATAGACCTATAGATCAATGGAATAAAATAGAGTCCAGAAATAAACTCATGCAGCCATGATTTTTGACAGAAGTTGTGAGACTACAATGAGGAAACACTCTGTTTTACAGAAGGTGCTGTGACACCTGGATAGCCACATGAAAAAGAATGAAGCTAGACTTGACCTCATACTATATGCAAAAATTCACTGAGAGTGAATCAAAGATAAATTTAAGAACTACAACTGTAAAACATGTAAAAGAAAACATAAGTATAAATCTTTGTGAACTTGTAATAGGAAACTATCTCTTGTCTATGGCACCAAAAGCACAAGCTGACAACAAAATGGTAAATTCCACTTCTTCATCAAAATTAAAACTTTTGTGTATCAAAGGATATGATCAAGAAAGTCAAAGGACAACCCAAAGAACTGGGCAAAATATTTGCAGATTTGATAAGGGCCTAGTATCCAGGGTAGATGAAGAACTCTTTCAACTCAACAAATAACAAAAAAGACAAATATCCAATCAAAAATTAGGGAAAATATTTGAATAGACATTTCTCCAAAGAAAATATTTAAATGGCCGAAGAGCACAGAAATAATGCTCGACACTATTACTAAGGGACATGCAAGCCAAAACCACTATGAGATACAGCCTCACCCCATTAAGATGGATATAAAAAAGAAAAAAGAAGAAAGAAAGGAAAAGGAGAAGGAGAAGAAGAAAGAAAATAGCAAGCGTTGACAAGGACGTAGAAAAATCAGAAACTTCATACCTTGCTTGTGAGAATGTACAATGAATGGTACAGTTGCTTTGGAAGACAATCCTGCAGTTCCTCAAATGACTAGTCAATGAGTTACCATATGACCAAGCAATTATGCTCCTAAGTATATACTCAAGGGGATTGAAAATACATGTCCTCACAAAAATTGTACATGAACGTTCAGGGCAACATTATTCATAATAGACAAAAAGTGGAAACAACCCAAATGCCCATCAACTAATTAGTGGAAAAGAAATAAAATGTGGCTATCCATACAATGGAATAAATATTAAGCAACAATAAAACAAATGCAATATCAAAATGTGCTACATGAATGGATCTTGAAAACATTATGCTGAGTGAAAGAAGTCAGACACAAAAGTCCACACATATTTCGTGGTCTTTAAGAGTGCAGGACTTGGTGTAAGTCATTCCACTTTAAATGGCATCGTGCCTATATCCTGAACCATAAGAACAGGTCCCAAACTTATGCTAAGGGTGTTTCATTTTATTTGTGTTGACGAATTAGGTAATCACTGAGGTTCGCCAAGTACATTTCTTTATCCATGTTTATTTTTCTTTCTTTCTTTTTTCAGTTCCTTCATAAGCTGATTCTAAGATACAGATTCAAGTGTCAATATTTTTTAATTATTATTATTTTTTTTAATTTTAAATCCAGTGTAAGTATTTTATTGAGGATTGGGGGTCATGGAGAATTGAGACAAGGAAGAAAGGGGAGCTGATGCGGATGAGTTGTCACACTGTGGACAAATGCATTTCAACCCAGCTGGGGAGCTCTGGGAAACTGCTCGGGGCTATTCCACCTGAAAGGGGAGGGAGCTGGGCTATAACTCTCCAGCTCTCCATGCCTCCCTCATTGGTAGCTGGTTTCCTCCAGAATATTAACTCTTACACTCTGGCTTGTGAGCTCCTACAGAAAGGGAAATTTAATTCAGGCAGAGTAGCAGGTGTTGGCTCATGCAGCCTGTTGCAAGGGGAGGTGAAGTAAGGAGATAAGGATAAGGTACTGACAGCATCTGCTAAAACATATATGACTGTTAATTCATTTGCATATTTGATTTGCCAACCTACAGAGAAAAACAACAAAGAACAAAGTAATAAATTGAAATAGTGCAAAGGGCCAAATGCAAATACGTGCAAACATTCCTATTTATAATTGTTTTCCCAGTAAAATTTTATTAGCAGTGACCCCTTCATGGGAACAACAATGTTCCACTGGGGAAAATAAATGGTAAGACATTGAATTGTATGCATGAAAATATTAATACCAAGCAAGAACATGGGAGCAAGCTTATAGGTCATATAAATCAGTGAAAATTAAAATTGAGTCCATCAGAGTAAGCCATGCAGTTTAAATTATTGCACTTTTGAGAACCCAGTTGTTCATCTTGAGAATATAAGTAACAGGAAAACAGAGTCAAGTATGTCATTGTACAGAAAGAAAAATGTTTTGTTCAAAACAAGGTTTTTAATTTATTCAACGAATGATTTCAGGGCCTTTATAAATATGAATTAATGTAATGGCCGTAACAAACTTCTCGTGCCAGCATGATGACTTCCCACTTTACAAGTGGACATCAGTGAGGTCATATCAAGAATTCAAGCTCCTATAGTTGGTAAGTGACAGAGCTGGGACTTGGACACGGGCAGTTTCATTTCTGAGACCTTGCTTTTAACCCCTATACTACACTGCCCTCACAGAATTAATAGAAGCATTATGCTCCCAATAAATTATATCACCCTTTCTTTCCTTGGCCAAAAATGAAGGCAATAATTCAAATTTCATTTTTTTGGTATGGTATAAATTCAACTATATGAATTGTTGCATTTTAGTTTTCAGCATGTTTATTTTGTGAATAAATTACCTCAGTAATAATGGCTTTATTAATTTACCCAACTGAACCTGAGCTAGAGGAAGCATTTTTTTAGGCCAGAAAAATCATACTCAAAAGTATATATTTTTAATTCCCTGGAACATTGTCTTCTGTTTTCTCATTTCCATTTAACGACTTCATACAAGTTTCTCTTACGACTGATAATTTAGATATTCACCTGATATTGACCTGGAAAAAATAATCAGTTACTCTGAACTTTTAAAAATCACCATGAGATGAATGAAACAAATAGATCAGAGGGAAATCTAGAATCATGCTTTACTACTAATTTTACACAAGGACTATTCCAGAATATTGACCAAAAAATCAGAATGTCCAAGTTATCAAAAGAAAAAGGAAAGGTTGAGGATTACTTAGTTGTAAGTAATTTTAAATGTCTATTTGACCATTTCATCAAGGTGTTTTTAATAATACCATACAAAAATCGTTTTTGTATTTTATATGCATGTGTTATATTATTCACTTCTGTTTTGAATATTAAGAAGCAAAATGTGGATAAATTATGGCTATTTGTATTCATATCATTGCTCAGTATATTTGAATGGACTTTAAATGTTCTGCAAGTTTATTAGTGGGAAAATGTGGAAATAGAAATTTGGGAAATTTGGCCTCATTCACCAAAAGCAAAATGAATGTGCTGTAAAAATCATAACCTTAAATTCAGAGGAAGGAGTTGGATATCATGGGGTTGGTGCTGATTGCCTCTTATCAGCTATATGATCCTGATACAGACACGTATTAGGAGAAATCATGGTTACCCCAGCATTAGAATTTGCGTTATCAAATGATAGGAAGGACAGTGGAATCGCAGGTCTTAGGGATGATTCAGATTAGATGTTCACACACCATTAGAGCTCAAGTTCCAGATGTTTGTACTCACTGGGGACCAGGCTGTGTCTCTGGAATTGCATATATTAGCTTTGAACTAGACAAGGAGGGTCTTACACCTTTTATAAAATACATTTTTGATAAATGTGCATGTTTGGGAATAGGGGTGGGAAGTTGCTAGATTGGTGACCCAAGCCAGACTACATGGTTGGAGTAGAGAATGAGTAAATTTCCACCAGATGGGAGTGCTCTTGACAGAGAAAGTGAGGGAGTCTTGGCAAGAAAACCAATCTGGGAAGGCTCCTAGTGTAGTAGGATCCAAAACGTTTACTATTTTGGTGGTCCTCCTTAAGAAGAAGACTGCAAACTATAAACACAAAATTGAGTCCAGAGAATTGGAAGGGTCTTTGCTAGTAAGTGAAGGCTGCTGAAGCTTGTGCTTCATTAACTTCATTTTAAATCTGTGAATGAAACAAATATAACTGGGCTTTGAAACCCGGCTATGAAGTTGTCAGCACATCACCCAGTTTTCTCATGTACCCACCTTGGTTTTTTAATTGCACATATACCTACAACATCAAGGACACAAATCAAGAGGTAGAGTAAAAGGACCCTTTAAAACTGATGTATGTCTTCATTAGGGAAGAAGAAAAGGGAAATACATAGGAACTAACACAAATCACAGTGTTTCTGAGGACAAGCACAAGCCCATGGGATTCTGTTTTCACCTCCATACAGTTGATAATTTTGAAGCTGAAAGATGTTAAATTCTTTATCTGAAGTTACATAAATATGATGAGGGGGGAATAGAATCACAGTCATGTCTTTCTGATTTGGAAGCAGCTACCATTATGCTAATCAATGGAAAATGATGTGTTTCCGGAAGGGGAAGCCTTCATAGAATCTTGTAATCTTCAGATCTTGGGAAATGACATGGAAAAGGAAATCCAGGCACCATGAAAGAGAAATTTGAAAAATGTGCATCTGATGTTGACTAAGGCATAAACTGATCCATGGTCAGCGAAGCAAAGAGAACTTCATTAAGTCCATGGTCCATTCCCTAAAGCTCCGTCCAAATGTGCATAGTTCAGACTGAGAGTACTTATAAATCCCAGCCTTCCAACCCTCCCCCCTGACATAAACAGCCTGTATTTGTTTAAATTCTATCTAATATTTCCCATTCATCTGACAATATTTTAGGTGAGTATACCTATAATAGTGGCTTGAATTCCAAACATCACTTGAATAATTAAATCTGACCTTTGGTCTTTGTAAAATTAGTTCTACTCTTTGTGTATTGTTATTCAGTATTATATATCCATACACATTTTTAACTACATGCAAGTGTAGAGAAAGGGACTGTAGTGGTATGGCTGGTGAGCCATTTTATGAACTGAACAATCACCACTGGCATGTATTATAAACCCAGGTCTTTTCATGCCCAGTTTGGCTCTGATCTGACCTGACTCTAAATGAAAAATATATACCATGTATATTTTGTGTGAGTATATGTGTGTGTGTGTGTGTATATATACAAGTATATATATATGTGTGTGTATGTGTATATACATATACATGTGTATATATATATATACACTCTGTATAATATTCTTAAGCATCTGAGTTGTGCCAGCTAATGTGATCAATGACAAAGCCCTTCAAGGTAGATATTCTTACTCTTTTTATAGAAGAAACAATGGCTTAGATAAAATTAACATGGCCAAGTTCATACCACTTACAGAAATAGAGAATGTGGGAAACTATTCCAGAAACTGTGACAGCTATCATATTTGCACCAGGATTGGATTTTGTCAGATAAAGCCAGGAAGAACCAAGTGGGCATCCCAGGAACATCTTTATCAACATAAAAATGGAATGCCAGCTCCATTTGAACTTTAAATGCCCCAAAGAGAGTTACATAAAGTATTTTCCATTATTGGAATAAATGAACAACAATAAAGCCTTGACTACTGTGCTATTTTTCATCTAAAAAGTATTAAAATGGTAAAAGTGAATAACTGTAATAGTTTCATGAAAAAAATTCAACATCACTAGCCCCAACAGTAACTATTCACCATTGCATTTCATATGACAGGATTTTCACAAGTGTTTGGGTTTTTTAATCAATTACTAATGTTTTTCATCTCCTTCTTGGCAACAGACTAGCACGCTTTCCACAGATCAAAGTTATCACCCAATAAACTTGGAAGAGTAATAATTATTCAACTGGCTAATCTGTTAGAAATTTCCATAGAGTCCAACTGGGAGTACTTATGTTTACTTTGGATAAGTCTGTTTTTATACATAGCAAGCATTACTGTTTGGAGGAAAAACGAATCGATACTCTTAGATGCCAAGGTTGATTGCCACTCTTGGTGACAGTGGGTGAAAGGAAGGGGAAAGAGGGAGACTCCTGGGTGCTTGTGATGTTCTTTTTCTTTTCTTTGTCTTTACATGAGTGTTTTAAATTTTAGACAATTCATCAAGGTATGTATTAACGATGTGTGACTTTTCTGTACTATATTAAACTTCAGTTATAAAGTTTAAAATGTAAATATTTGAAAGCAAAAGGCAACATTTAATAAAGTTATTTTGTCAGTGATAATTTTGATGGAATTTTAAGAGAAATTTGGGACTCACTGGGAGGGATACGTAGCAGCTCTCTTTCTGATAGAATTCAACATTTCATTCGAATTTTAAGTGTCCTTGGTTTTTAAAATCTAAATATAGACAATGCGTGACTTGATTTGATGTTTTCAAATTTCATGTATTTGACTCTAGACCTTGCTGACCCCTAATATTCTCATTTCAAAAATTAAATTAATAAGCCTGTCACTGGAATCACTTGAGGATATGAAGTCCGTGTGTTTTGAGGTCTTTTATTAGCAGTAATGAACGGCAGCTGTAGGTTCACACACTAGTGGACACATGCAGAGAGCTCAGGCCATCTCCATTTGGGGACCAAATTATTACTCTTATAACATCATCTGCGATACTCCCTAGATTATTTATTAGTAGAGACCTCTTTTCTGAGATTCATACCCAGTATCAAACTGCTTCCCTGATAACTACATTTGAACATCTTACACTAAAAATGAATAAATAATCCTAGGATTTCCAAATTGGCCTCTCCAAGGCCCTATAGACTTCTTTATTCATCTTCCTCATTTCAATAAACATGCTAACATTCATTCAAGTCACAAATCAGAAACTTGTAGTCATTATTTCAACATTTCTATCACCCCTTACCTCACCAATTCCTGCTAAATCACCATGCTGTGGCTTCCTGATCTTCTTAAATCTTAACTTCTAACCTTTTGTTCATTCCATAAACACCCTGAAGTCTTTATCACCATAGGGTTTTCACATAGGAAATCATACCTGGAATTGTTTTCTTTCCACTCTCTGCAAGAGTGATGAGTTCTCATATTTTATAACTGAGGAAGTATTTCCGTAAGGAAGCATTCTGAGCACAACCCTCCCCCCGATAAAATTTAATCCCTCTTCTTTCTCTAACAGTTATATTCTTTCTCATAAAATCCTGTTCTTCTCCTTCCTAAGCACAGTTAAATTAAAATATATTTGTTTCCTTGCTTATTGTCGGCTTCCCTTCCTGGGCCATCATCTCTATGAGGGAAGGTATACCATTTTGTTTCTATTGTATAACCACAATCTAGCACATTTCCTGGCACATTAAAGAGTGCAAATAGGAAGTTCCTACACTGCACATTCATAAAACAAACAGACGAATTGCCTCAGCCACAGTCCCAGTCTAAGAGGTAAGAGCTACCAGAAGCAACTGTTTCAATCAATCAGAGACAACTGTTTAAATAATCATGCAGTGGCTCTGATGATCAGACAATCCACGACAGGTTCACTCCATTGACTAAGCTTCTACAGCTAACTTTCAACCAAACCTCTAAACTTGCTTCCTTCTGACAGTTCATAAATTCTTGAACTCTATACTCCTTTAAACCCTTAAAATCAGAAAAATGTGTTTTTTTCAGGGAGACTCTCCCTCATAAATAGATCTAATCCTTGCTTAGCAAGTGGTAACATTAGATTGTTTTGTTTCTGATATTGAGTGGAGGCCTCTTCTTTTGACATAATACAACAAAATCTGTATTGATTATAAAAATAAGAAAAATAAGAACAGAGAGACCTAAATAAATTATAGCAGAGATGGATTATTGCCTTTAGAAATAATACTGAGAAAATACATGAAAATATATGAAACCAGTAATTGAAGCAGTTACTTTCTTACCATTTCTCTCTCTCATTCATCAAGTATTTAGTGAACACTTAAATATTTAGAGAAATATTTAGGGACCACTAAGTGCTAGTCTCTTATGACACCTGAGTGAAGAAAACAGACAAAACCCTAGATCAGATACTTACCATCGTCTTCCCAATTTCCATTGAATTGTCTTTCCAGGTGAGCAGTGAGGTGCTTCTGATTATGTGTACTGAAGGCAAACAAAACACAAATGTACTTGATTGACAGGGTGATGTATCTTCAATAAACGAGAAAGGAAGCAATGTCTGCTATTTCTCAATGACTGTGCTACACAATCCCAGTTTACTAATGTGCTATGGTCTGATTTAGAGGCACTAATTTTCTCAAGAGAGCTGACATTAAAATCAATACTGTCATGTTGCTATCCCACAGTTTTTGAATGTTAGTGGGTATTTTACCAAATCAGAAAAGGATGGAAAAGATTTTGGTGAAATTAATTGAACTACCATGTTCAGAAACTGATTCTGAGTTTCAAGTGAGACTTTAAGGATCTTACTCATAATGTAAACACTCTGGAGAGAAGACTTGGATCTTTGGCAAGAGAAGTGCAAGAGTAATATTGTGGCTGAAAGGAGGAAAACCTTGTGCTGATCCCACCATGAAATGCAACAGCTTTGGAGACTGTTTAGAGTTCATAAAACATATTATTAATATGACAACAAGCCATTGGAAGATACACATAAGTTGCCTAACTCTGGATATCCAACCACCTGGAACAAAACAAATTATTCACAGTAATACAGAATCAAAGCTTGTGGGTCTTCGGCTTTAAGTATACACTATTTGCTTATAATGTTTTTAGATGTCTTGTTCTGAAATACTATTTTACTTGTCAAATATTAAAATTAATTTATAAACCCACAGTACACATTATATATATATATATATATGTGTGTGTGTGTGTGTGTGTGTGTATTTATATATGCACACACACACACACGATTTATATAATTTATATCAGCAGATGACAATGGTACATCAAATTCAAGTTTAAAATTTCTGTGATAAAATTACTAGGGTGATGAGAATATTTAATAATTTTATTCATGATATGGAATGTGAAGCTGTAGTAGTACATATATATTGCATTATTTAGGGAACTCTAATAATTTTATAAACATTTTGGAAGTAGTCCTTAAAATTACTTTTTGAGTTGCAAGGAAATGTGACAAAGAATCGCTCACAGGGACATTATCTAGTCCCTTGGGGAAAATATTGAAGTACTGATATTAAAATTTAATTTCTCTGTCGTACCTTATAAAGTAAATGGCAAAGATGACTCTTTTCATCTTAAAAATAAAGATATAAGACCCAGAGAAGTTGAAATTCCTTAACTAACATGAACCAGCCTTTCAGTGCAAGAGCTGAGGGACAAAGGACATTTCTTCCTGAAACTTCTGATTAGCATTCCTTATGCTGAATTCCAGTAATGAGCACAAAAACCAGTGACAGCAATAGGCTGATCAAAATTCAAGAGCAGGAGATGTTGCAAGAAGTGTTGGTTTTTGTCAGAGACCATTTACTAAGCATTTCATTTTCGTAGTACTTAAACTGGTAAGTGGCCGCTTCCCACAGACAGGGAACATCTGGTCCGTAATGATTTTACCTATTCAGGTGCATAAACAAATGGAAGTTTTATGGTTCATTCTGTCAGAGTTTAAGTTCACATCAGTAATTCGTTGATGGCAAAGAGCAAAATGGCGTCTCCACATCATTCCTTCCCAGACGCTAATTCTTTTTGCCTTATTGGAAAATAGACATGCATCTTAGAATGGTCCGTGGCAGTTAAAGAACTTAGGAAAGTAAGAACCTGCAGAACTAAGTCAGGGTATATTAACTACACTGGCTATTTCATCTACTTTGACTCACTGTTATTAATAGGTCATGATAAGAGTGAGCACAATGACTATTAGAAAATCTTCTGCTGTAGCAGTGGCTTCAGTATTTATGATGATGAAAATGCCCTAGGTGCTCTGCCTCCACCACCAGGATAAAAGGATTACTGTTATATAGAGGATTTAGACTGGCAGTGTAGGGACATTGCTTTGAAATGTGGCAAGGACAGTAGAGTGATTTCTGGGTTACAACAAAGTCCAGCAATCACCTTGGGGGAATTTGCCATGGTAGAACTAACAGACAGAGAATGCAATATTTTGACTTTAAATTGGGATTATTTTGGCAACTGGTGTGGGACCCTGAGGAGATAAGTGTGTCCAGATGTGGCCCACATCTTCCTGTCACTATCCTCCCTCTCATCCATCTCTGTGACAGAGTGTGAAAAACCCAACTATTGGTACAACTCATTCATGAGAATTTCAACTTTTTCATTCACTGTACCAACATCTGTTTTGTGACTACAAAGACAAGCACAGGGCCCTTCTTGCTGGTTGGAAAAGGGGCTCAACTTTCCTGGTCCTGCGTGTGTTTCAGCTCCCTGGGGTACTCTGCCTTTCCCCCCGTACTAGAAAGAGAACTGAAGAGGACTCTGGATGAGACTACTCTCTGAAGGAAGCATTACTTGCCTAACCAGCACCAAGGGTGACATGGTAACATGCTTTACTGTCAGGGGTGAGTTAAACTCAGGGCACTTAATGACACTGACATGTCTGTCTAAGCCCTTCTCTGCTGCATTGAGGATCATTCAGAGCTCTCCTTTTGCTTAACTACTCGGAAGGGATTTATTGGAACCAATTCTAGGTTAGCCGATTGGTTGTAATTCACCTGAGTTTGGCTAAAGCTCGCCTTCAGGACATTTGGTGAACATGGGGTGGTATATGTCACAAGAGATGAACCTTTTAAGATCATCACAGACACTGATGTTTTAGTTTCTTAGGACTGCTGTTAACAAAGTACCGCAAACTAGTTGGCTTAAATAACAGGAATTTCTGTCTCATGGTTCCAGAGATTAGAAGTCTGAACTCAGTATCAGCAGGGCCATGCTTCCACTTAAAGGAAAAATCTGTTCCATGTCTCTCTCCTGGCTTCTAGTGGGTGGCCTGCAATCCTCAGAAGTCCCCAACTTGTAACATATCTCAATCCCTGCCTCTGTCACATGGCCATCTCTCTGTCTGTGTCTTTCACTGACTGTGTCCAAATTTCCTCTGCTTCTGAGGACACCAGTCATATTGTATTAAGGAACCAGCTAATCTAGTTTGGGCTCTTCTTACCTAACAATTCCTTCAGAGATCCTACTTCCAAATGGGATCTCATTCATCATACTGGGGAAAAAAAATCTTGAAACTATCTTTTTGGGGAATGCAATTTAATCCCAAACAACCAGCACACATTATTCCAAGTTTCACATCTTTTATTAAGAATTACTACCTTTGTGGTTCTTCTCCCTTGAGTTAGGCTTATGTGCAATTTCCTCAGGAAGATCTAACTGCATGTCAGCAACCTCCTGGGCCCTGTGTACTGGAAACTTCAAAATGCCTAGTCTTATACTGGGTCTTGGTCTTACTCCACGTGCTGTCTTATCTTCCCTTGGAAAATATGTAATTTCCAGGGTGATTCTTTTCATACCACTTTACCAGGGATATAAGTACAGAGAGAAGAGATGAGTCTTTCATTGTTTTAGTTTCAGGTTATGGAGTCAGGAGAAGATTTCTAGTGCATATGATGAGCTCTACTAGGTTCCTAGCTATTCAAGGTGAAAGGCTTTCTTTGGGAAGCCAATATGATAACTTCAGGCAAGTAATAAAACCAGGGGTATAGGACAAGTTTCTAATACAACACAGCCCTAACCTGCTGGCTTGACCCAATGGGAGTTTAGTCATTTGTGGTTTCCTAACAGCAAAGGGTTCTTTTTGCAGGGTCAATTTGTGCTGCTAATCAAATCTGGGACCAGAATGGTGACCATTTGTTATGGCTATTACTAGAAGAGCTGGGCCAACTTTATATAATACTCAGAAAGTATTTTCTATCGAAATCTTATTGAATACCAGGAAAAAAAAAATACCCAGCCCTTCTCATTTCATTTCTGAGCACACAAGATTACACTATTTTTGGTATCCTTGCAGTAATTCTGCCCAGTGGAATTTGAGGGGGAATGACTGGCACCACTTCCAAAGTTGCCCCATTATCCTGTTCCACTCTGAGCTCCTTTTCTTTGTCTATTCCTGATGCAGGAATGCTTCATAGGTTTGCAAGTCACATGTTGAAATGGTGAATCTATCAAATGAAAGGCGTCTGTGTCTCTAATGCATTACTTCAGGAGAGCTTTTCACTGCTCTGTTATTCCCTAGTTTACACATTTCATGAGCAAGAAATAAAATTCCATTGTATTAAGGCACTGTGTTTGGGACTTTGTTAAACACCTAACAATTTCCTAACGAATGCAGTGGAATACCATTTCCCCACCAGCGGAGCAATGGAACATAATATTCCATGTGGGTCACAGGGACACTAATGGGAACAGGCGTTAGACACAATTTTTGAAACCAGACCAGAGTCACATTCTTCTCCTGGAATGGTCAGGGCTACTTGGTACTTCCAGCTAGTTGATGGCTTCATATGTGGTCTTTGAAGTAGATGTAATCTCAACAGGTAAGGTCTGGGTATCTATTTTATTCACTAAGCACGCTGGTGTTTTGAAGCAGAACTTAATAATTTAATAAAACATATCTAGGGTTACCCTCTAACCTGTACCTCTATGGTGCCTACATTTGGGATAATTGGTGTATATATATATATATATATATATATATATATGTGATATAAAGGACCTTGACCTCCTGAATTTCCCATGATAGGTGCATTTCTTGTTAATCCATTCTTGGTACAGAACTATAACTGATAGTTCATATGCTAATGAGATGGCAAGGTGGGACCATCCACACCTGTAATATTAGAGTGGGGTGACTGGCCACATCAGACAGACCAACTATGTGATTAGGGGGTTGGAGTTTTGAGCCACATCATGTCAGCCCAAACTCCCAATCCTCTGGCAATGGAGGAGGACTGGAGATTGAGTTCAACCACAGGGGTATTGATTCCACCAAACACACCTATATTATGCAATCCCATGTAAACTATGGACACTTGGAGCTTAGATGAGCTTCTGTGATTGATAACATTAATCAATGTGCCAAGAGGGTGACAAGTTCTGACTCTACACAGAGAGAACAGAGAAACTTGCATTTGAGACCTTCCCACAGTTCATCCTCTGCATCTCTTCTTTTGGCTTTTTCTTGTCTGTATCTTTCAGGATAACAAAATTTTAACTGTAAGTATAGGGCTTTCAGTAAGTTCTATCAATCATTACACCAAGTTATTGAAACTGAGGCATGGTGGGAATACATGAATCTGTAGCCAGTTGGACAGAAGTGTGGGTGGCCTAGGTCCCCAAACTTGCGACTGGTGTCTGAAGGGCAATCTTTATTTTATTTATTTATTTTTGAATTGAGTTGAAGTTACTGCAGTCATTTGCAATTGGCATCAGAATTTGTTGCAGACATTGCAATCTTCTTCTCTCATTCTGTTACATTACAAAATATGGAAATATTCTGGTGGTGCTTTAGAGGCTGGACTTGAACAGAAAACCAAGAAATAAGCAAAATCAGCCGACATGTCACTCATTCCTGATGGCTCATCAGGTTGCTTTATTGTGACAACCCTGACTCTCTAATATGTCATTCACGTGTCAAAGTGCAGTACTATTTGGGAGTAGTAAATTAAAGTGATTGCCATTCTCAACCCCACAGTAGAGAGTATTGATGTATAGTATTTTAACAACAACAACTAAATCATGTGAGCCTTTCAGGTGTTAGGTCACGAAATCATTTCTTCTAAGAGAAAGGAAATTAAGACTCCCCTACTTAGGTCATGATTTCAATGTCTCAATTCCTTTTCTCCCAGCAGCTGCTGTTTGCTGCCCATGTGGTAGTAACTCTGATTGGCTGACCCGACAATATATTAGTTCCTTGATAGTCTTATAGTAAATAACAAAATACAAGCGTAACTTTCCTCCGAGTTTCCCTGTTTCCCTGTCCTTCGATTCTGCTGGATGTTTTCTTGTATGTTTGTTTTACTTTCCCTTGGGTCAGTGATAATTGGGTCACAATTTAGATCTGCAAAGAGAGAGTAGGAAAGAATAAGGCAACAAAATGACTAAATATAATGTGATATCCTGGAAAGGATCCCTGAACATTAAAAGGATAGTAATGGTAAAACTCTTGAAATTACGATAAATTCTGTACTTTAAATAATAGTATTATGCCAAGGTTAATGTATTAGTTTCAATAATTGTGTCATGTTTTATATAAAATGTTAACATTCGGGGAAACTAGGTGAATGGAACGCTTTAGTATCTTTGCAACTCTTCTGTAAATCTAACATTTGAAAATAAAAATTTAAAGTGTAAAAAAAAAAAAGTAAAGTTCTTATCATGAGTGTCATACATTTACAATTACAAAAAATTAGATATGAAGTATGAAAATGGCCTGATAAATTTGATTATCATCCTGCAAATGCAAGGTTTCAACTTGAGTTTATTTTATAAGTTAAATATTCTACCAAAAGCAACTATTAAATATCAATCAAAATTGCCCACTAATCTATATCATAATTTAGTATGGTATTTTAAGTTCAGAAGGGAACTTAAATGAATGTTATCAATGTCTGAATTCCTTATGTGTAAAGATCTGCTTGAACATTCCCAGACATACACATTTCATTATCAGACTCTTGGTTCAGAAAATCTTTTTATTTCACTAATACAATTACCAATCTCAATTTTACTCAGCATATTATCCTCAAACGTTTATTTTGATGCAAAATAAATCTAATTAAATATTTGCTACACTTGTATCTTTACATCAACCAGATTAAGCAATCCCAAGAGACTCTTCGTTTTCAAGAACGCTTGTCACTCTTTAAACAAAACTTATATTTCTGTATATATTTCTCATAATATCATAGAAGCTGACCTGAACATATTATATCAAGTATGGTCTGATCTGCAAATTTTAGGAGGAACCAAGAATCTTTTGTCTACCTATTTTCATCTGTTGATATAACCTAAATTCCTACAAACTTTTGTCTCAGCCTCATCACACTATTGAAAAATATAGATGCTATAACCTGAAGTTAATTTCACACATATTTCTTATATATGTCCTTGATCCCTTTAAGGATGGTTTCCTCGATTTAGCAATCTTTAGTTATTACCATCATACAATTACTCTTGGACTAGTCACAATATTTTTTTCTGCCTTTTAATACTAGTTTAAATACTTCCTGTGGTGGTTTGAAGCTGTATGTACTCCAGAAACACATGTTCTTAAATCTAATCCTTTCCTGTGAAGGAAAACCCACTGTAAGTAGGACCTTTCAATCAGCCTATTTCAATTAACGTGTCTCCTACCCGAAGCAGGATTGGTCTTAACACTATTACTGGAGTCCTTTATGAACAGAATGCGCACACACAGAGAGAAAACCATGGCAACAAGAAGCTGAAATCAACAAAACCCAGGAGAGAAGGGAGAGATCAACAGATGCTGCCGTGTGCCTTGCCGTATGGCAGAGAAGCCGAGGATCACTGCAGCAGCCCCAGAATGCTGGCCTTTGGGAAGAAAGCATCGCTTGGATGATGCCTTGATTTGGACATTTTTCAAGACTCTAACCACGACCAACTAAATTCCCATTGTTTAAGCCAAATCATTTCATGGTATTTGCTTTCAGCAAACTAGGAAATTAAAATACTTACACTCCTTTTCCTTTTATAATCCTTGAAGATAGAATTTTAACAACTTCCTCAACTGAATCCCTGAAAAAAACAATAAAAGTTGGTGAAGGACTGAATTCCAAAATTTACCTTGTGTAATTCCCCTCTAGGTTAACATCTACTATATTCAAATATATCAAAGAATGAACCAGTGCAATGATATTTGTGAAATACATGCCTTCATCTTGTTCTCAGATTTTATGAGAAATCAGATATGTTGGTGAAATTCAACTTAATTTGACTACTAAATTGCTGTCTTTCTTGTGCTGCTATAAAATTACAAAAATATAAACACTATGCACTTTGCTTTGGAAAATCCATGTTTGTTCCAAGGGAAGGAAACTGTATTTTAAATATAATAATCCAAAAATATTCTTTTAATAATCAAAGCTAGAATACTTACCATGATCACATCAAACTGCCTAGTCTATAATCTGTGAAATCTACTTTCTACCATTATTTAAAATACAATAATCAATTCTATTGTTTTAGGATCCAATTATCTCTCACATCATTTATGAATTTTCAAGATCATTGACTGCTTCAGAAATACATTCTTCTATACTCAGAAGAATATTAGAATAATTAATCATTCTAGTATTTATAAAGTATGCTGAAGAGCCTTGGATTGCTACAAGAAGGACATATCTACATCTGAAAGACAGATGGATGGATGCATAGATAGATAGAGTGAGAGAGAGAAAAAGAGAGAAAGAGATCTTGTACTCCAAGAAAAGACACATTCTTAATCATAATCCACATTCCTGTGGATATGAGCTCATCTGTAAATATCTGTTAAGGTGTGGACTCACTTGTGAATAAGATCTTCTAATACTCAACCTCAGTGTGGCTAACCTGAATTAGGGTGGGTCTTAATCAGTATTACTGAAGCCCGAAGTCATTGGAAACCAGAACAGCAGACACAAGCAGAGTGAGACCTCCAGGTGAGGGAGTCTGCCATCCCCAGAACACCACCGACTCCAGGAGAAGGTGTGGCCTTACACACAGCTTGATTTTGGACTTGCCGCCTTCAAAACCATGAGAAAATAAATGCTTATTGTTTAAGCCATCCATCCCAGTGCGTAGTATTTGTCATAGCAGCCCTGGTGAATTAAGATAGACATGATAGATAACTAGATAGATGACAGATCGATAGATGGAAGGATGATTGGATGGACAGTTGGACAGACAGATAGATAAAGAAAAATGTGAATGTATAGATAAATACAGTGTAGAATAGATAGATATAGATAAACTATAAATAAAACCAATTCTCTTGTTACCAAGATAATGAAAGTTTTGTTGAGAATTACCATGCGTATTCATTCACTCCTATTTATTCTAGTCTATACACAACTATATGTACACACAAAGGAGACACTATGGAGGTACTCAGGGAGGTCTGATAATTGTTTCCAGTTCCCTTTAATAAGGATCAGATCATGGCTTCGGGGTGTGGTCAGGAAAAATTCTCTGTTCTGATTCAGGCTGAATCATAACTTCAGGACCCTCAAACTTCAGGTCTCACACCAGCTGCTTCCTGCTAGAGGACCCGTACAAACACTCACAAACTTTGAGTGAGAATTTCAAAGCATGTTCTCAAATATAGCCTTTAACTATTATCTTCTCTGGATGGCTTTAACTCCAATATATTTTTCAAAGTGTTAACTATATACTCTTTGCTATTTATAAGAGAATGGCTGTTATTTTTAAGACTCTATAGTTAAGATTTTACCTTGTAACTTGTCCTCTCTTTCACACCTTCATTCTATGACTTAATCAATGTTTAATGCTGCAGTGATACAAAGGTTATTTTAGTACACCTCTTTTACAGTATAATTATGTGTTTGACATCTGAGCTGGAAATGAATATGCCATCACCCATATCGAGAGATATCCTTGTGACACTAGGGTCAATCAAAAATTCATAAGAACCATAGACAACCTAATTTTCTGACAACACTATAAATGATTTTTTTTTTCAAATATTGGCTTAATGGAGCCAAAGAGAAATTAATTTTTGGTATGTAAAATTGTGTATATGGTTTTCACAGTAAAGAACTTAATGCATTTATTTACTATCTGCCATTTGATGAATCACAGATCTTTTTGGAAGGATTATGAAACCATTTAGCATTTTAATAATTTAAATAGTAAAACATAACTTACTCCCTATAAACAGTATCAGGCTATGAATTATTTGGTTTTAAAATTTCCTGTGAATGCTGCTGTGGATCTCGACAAATACCACTTAATGGATCTCAGGGCTTGTGGAAAAAATTACAACCATTATCAACTGCATTAGATTGGTAGTGGTGATAAGTTTTGCATGCGTGTGTATATGTGCATATGTTCCATTTTGTTGTTTGCTTAATTTTTCACAGTACGATATTTCTGATTTTGGTAGGAGTGGTTTATTTTTAATGCATGTACTAAGACACCTGTGGAAAATCCCGTACATCTGACATGAAAATGCCCACTTATTGCAGACATATTTTGGCATTATAGTTGAGCACCATGGGGAGCTGCCAAGTGGCCTGTCCTTCAGTCTTGGTGTGATTTCTGAAAGCCTATTTGTCCCATGTCACACGAGTAGGAAGTGTCGAATCTAAGACACAATCACTGGGCTGGCTCAAAAATACCATTCTTACCCAATATGCTTTTGGCAGCCATGGAAATGTGTCTCTCACTTCTCCTACCATGGAGAAGATAACTGACTGGTGGCCCCAACTGCTGAACTGGGAACCCACCAGGGCTTTCCTTCAGGCTGCTCCCTGCCAGGGGCTGCACACTGCCGGGATATTAACACAGGCCCCTTCCTGTGATGCCCAGGACTCATCTGCAGGATGGCTTTGGTAGGTGAACTCTCATCAATCTTGCCAAACTTTCTTGGACCTGCCCTGCCATCTAAGTCTCTCTCTATCCTTCCATCCTTCTTTCCTTCTCTGCTCCTCGGCGCTCACACTCGCACGCATCCAGGGATGACGGCTCTCAGCCCCTTTTCCAGCTCCATCATTGCTTTCCCTCACAGGTATATGCCCCAATAAATCTCTTGTCTAATCCCATCCTTAGTTCTGTTTCTCAGAAGTCCCAAACAAACAAAGCAGTAGATGGCTTTTCCGGGGCAGAGGTGTGGGGAAGATGGGGCTGCAGGAGTTACTCGCTGGCCCTTGGACGGGGAGACCATGAGACGTCAGTGCAGCGGGGACTCCGGAGACCGTGGCGGCTGCGTCAGGCACAGGACGGTGCTGGCGTGTCACTGCCACGGATAAGACTGTGGTGCTAAGGAAAGGTGATGGGTACTCACTGGTGCCAACTCAAACTAGAAACTTCAGGTGGTGGATCACAGGGGAGACAGAGCATGAGGAAAACCAGGTTGGATGCAGAAGAACAGCCAGCACCTCTCCTGAGGCACATCAGGAGACTCTTCAGGACTCAGTCCCAGGGAATGTCCAGAGCACCCAGACAGTGAGACCTGTGGTGGCATGGGCTGGTAATAAAAGCATTGTCTAGAAAAAGATCTTCTGCCTGACAAATGTAGAAATCTGTGCATTTTACAGAGTCTATTTCAAGCTTTTAATCAGGCAACTGAAGTAAATCCTCTAAGGTCCCCTAAGCCATTAGACAGTGGGGGAACCTGTAGATAGGACTTTGGACTGTGTTACTTAGTAGCCTAAGTACTTGAGCTCTGATCCTGAAGAAGAAAGGGTTGGGAGCTTTAATCTACAAATATATAGTGAATGTCCTTGGGGGGAACACAGGAAAACAAAAAAGTGAAATTATGGGAAGCTTAAATGCATGATGTGACCTGAATCACTTTTTAAGATCCTTTGCCTATGAGCTAACTTGATTCTCTTTAAATTCTGATGAAAGTTGTAGATCCCATGTCCAGAAAACAATGGAATATCTATCTACCTATCTCATCTATCTATCACCTATCTATTTTTCTATCTATCTACCTTCTATTCCTATCTATCTATCTTTCTGTTTAAGTTTTGAATATCTGATTTCCATGAGTTTAAGTCCTCCCGACAGATCCCAAGATAACAGCTGTAGAAGGAAATCAAAGGATAAAGGCAATGAGAGTGAAGTGCTTAAGGGCTGACATTATATGATAAAAGGTGAAAGAACAGAACAATAGATCATTGGCACGGCAATAGGAGAGTTCTTTTTAAATGCCTAACTAATGGAGGGCTTCCTATACAGTCGGAGGCATCATGGAGTGAAAAATTCCTAAGGAAACAGGACCACGATGGTGATTGGGCTGAGGTGGAGGTGGCACACTGCAGCTAGAAGGAGACTTGCATACTGATGTCCATAAAACATTTGTCTAACCTAGAATGAATCATTCCCAATCCTCAGGTGGCAATAACATATTAGGGTGAATAATAAATGACTTCTGTGTCTTGCAGAGTAAACATTTAATCAGTTGAATGAAACAAAGAAAATGTGACCAAGTACTCAGAGACTCTAGGTAGGGATTTGCAGTGACTTGGGGCTTAGATCTCCATCTTGGCTCTCAAATATGAGTCACCTGCTGCTACCAGTGTCCAGGAAAGTATGTGGAAAGGGCTAATTATATCCATTCATTCATTCCATTCATTAGATCTGTGTTCATTCAGGCAACACATATTGACTATTGAATGTACTGAGTTCTACTGAGACAGAGCCTCTTGCTGTGAGCTGGGGACAAAGTGTCCTGCAAGCTTCAGGGCATTTGCAATATGCACATCATCACACAAATACACATGCAATCACTAACTGTGGTACATATTAAAAGGGAAAAGTGAAGGGTCCTGTGAAGAACATACCTTAGTGAGAACTGAAGTAGGCTTGTTTCCTCTTGGAAACAATATTTGGCACTGAGATCTGAAGGACTCTGTGAAAACAAATAAAGGGAAGAGGAACATTTTAAGGAGAAGGAGCATATGGTAGAAACCCTGTGATTGAGGAGAATGCCAAGTTTGAGGATCTCAAAGAAAGCCACTAGAATGTAGGAAATGAGAGATAAAGTGGCACCAGTCAAGCCTAGAAAAGCAAGGATTGAACACACAGGATGTTGTTTTCTCCATTTAGGACATAGAATTAATGCTAAGGAAATGGGAAGCAACTGACTCAAACAAAAAACAAGGCTTGATTCAGGAACTAGACACATGAGTCTGAATCCTGGTGCTACTACTTATTATCTGTGAGTTCTTGGAAAATTAGCTCAATTCTCTGTGCCTCAGTTTCTTCATCTATAATATAGGGATAACAGCAGCCAGTTGATATCAATTTTGAGGATTATATAAGTTAAAAACATGTTGGGTGTTTAAAATGTATTGGACACAGTAGTTATTAGGAAAAAAAAGGTTAGATAACAGCTAAAATGCATAGTTGTTAATATATTATTAAGCCTAGGGTAATTTTGATGGAGATGAAGAAGAGAGTTTGAAAATATATTTAGGAAATGATATCTAAAATCTCTATGGCAAATGGGAAAGAGGGGAAACAAAGAGGCAACAAGGGGGACTCATCATGCCATATAGCACAACTTGCTGGGTATCAGCACCTCTGCTGGAAAAAGGAAAATTAGAGGAGGAGCGTGTTTGCACATGTAGAGGCCATCAGTTCAGGTTTAGAAACAATGAGTTTGAGGTGAAGGCAGGCACTGGTGATGCACCCCTGAAAAATATTAAATAGAAAATATCAAAATATATCTCAAGCAATATTCATGGATACATGAGAACATAAAGGTAGCAAAATAGTAACTTTAAAATCTTAGCTCATGATTATTGATGAAGAGGTTTCTATATCTTGGCAGTAGGAAAAATTCTATCTGCTGATAAGTGATGTAAAGGACTGATGGAGTGAAGTTTCTCCTGGAATGAAAAGGAGACATTGCTCCAGGAAAAATGCACCAAATGCAATCTGCAGCCTTCTGATGGGGAGGGACTATATCTGCAAATACGCCAGCAATAGAGCAACTTGGAATGAAAATGTTCACATTGGCATAAACTTTGCATTTGCTTTGTGGACCTAAGACATACTAGCATGTTCAATTTTTTTTTAAATTTATGGTATATTTTCTCATATAAGAAAAGAGCAAGCATGAAACTGCTCTCCCATAATTATTGAACATTAAGCTCAGGCTGTTGATTACCCTGAGTCACCCTTTAATGGCAACTTGACTGAAATCATGAGCTAAATGATACCAAAACTAAAAACTAAAGTAGAAAAATATCTAGAGATGACAGAGTGGGAAGCATACAATTATTTAAAGCACCACTTGGAGAAAGCCCTTGTATATATGCTAACAAAAGCAGAAAGTGGGTCAGTGGTGGTTGCTCTAGCATGCCTTAAAACCAGTGGTTCTCAGTACCAAAGACATTGTGTTATTTTTAACATAGCACATTTTTGAGTCCTTTGAGACATGAGGGCAGATAATCAGGATTAGAGTTTTTCCTTTGCTTATTTGAATATATATTATATTTGTGTGTGTGTGTATGTATAAACCCATATATATATATATATATATATATATGTTTTATGTATATATACTCATATTTCATTCAAACAATTTCTATAACATAACTGAATAACTATGGAATCAGTGATTGAAAATGGTTCAACTCCTTAGCAAAGGCCAGACATATAACAAAGGCAGAGAGAGTATTTGAGCTCCACTCTCTCTTACCTATATTCCATCTTGCCAATAAGCTATCTTGAAGTCAACCACACTGGCCAAACTTGATAAGAAGAATGACGCATGGGTCTTCTCACATCAGGAGTTTCCACCCAGAAAGGAGGTTTGTCTATACATACTCTGTAAATCACTGGTGCTGAACTAGAGATGAGTTCCAATGAATGCTCCCTGCAGCTGGCATGAATCAGCGTGAATCAGGTGAACCATGATACCAGAGGATTAAAAATCCTACAAGTATGTCAGTTCTCTAACTTCACTACATTATCCCGACAACTCTAAGAATATCTGCTTTGGTGGGTGTGGGCGACAGTAGTAGTGTGAAAAAATGGAACCTTTCCACCTTTCTGCATGAAAATCATTCTTGATAATATCCCAGTCTCCAGAACTTTCTCTGATGGATCTGTGCCGTCCATTGAGTGATGTTTTGAATAATGATCAAGCTATTTCCTTATTTTCATGTTTCACTATTTTCTTCTAATCTATTTTTGTATTTATTAATTAATGTAAAATTTATATTTTAATTCTCTATTCCCTTAGACCTTAAATGCACTGGTGGCAGGAACCATGTTATCTCAAAGAAAAAGTGCCTTCCTGAGACTGAAGGTTATACTAGTATTCCTCTGGTGTAACTGTCCATCAGTATCTGAATATTATATTTCTTATAGCTTCCATGCTAGGAGGCCATCCTATTCTGGAATACCTTCATGAACAAAACCTTAAACTTCCTGTGGGATACAACAGTGATGAGCAAACCATCAACAGGTCTCTAAGTTGGATGCTAAAAGCAAAAATCCATTAAACATCTTGACAGACACAAACCTAGAGAATTCTGAGAAATGAATGAGAATACTGCTATGCTATTAGTCTGGCTTCTTATTCTTGAAGTGCAGATATGAAAACCAGCCATCAGGAAACATCTTTCAGTCACTAAGAAACAGGAAGATTATCAAAGTGTATGAATGCCTCATACAAGGCTGAATCAGGCTTACATGCGGATATGTATTCATTTGTGTAATTTTTAATGCAGCAATTAAATTAGCATTACATACTCTGTGATAAGTTCTGATAATAAAGTTTTGTGGAAGGTGTTATGGAAGCAGAAAGGAAAGGCATCTGTCTAACTCAGCATCAAGGGAAGAGTGTGACAGAGAAGGGGACAAATATGGGGTGTTAGGATTCTGGGGGTTCTATGCCCAGTGACCACAGGAGCAAAATCACAGAACGAAAGGCAATGTGGGATCTTTGAAAACCAAAGACAACGGGAACATGAAATGCAACGCAAGGATGAGAGCAGAGAGGGTGAAGGAAAAATTGCTTCCTGCCAAAGCATGGGAATTGAATCCTGTGCTAGAATATTGGAAGTTTTGTAGGCTCTTTGAACAGGAAAAGAATACTGTCAGATTTATGTTTTTCATTTTCATTTTATTTAATATTTAACATATGCAAATACTTGGCAAAATTCTAAAGGCATAAAAAGTTTTAAGATTTCTGCTTCGAGCCATGATGTGCTATCCAGTTCCAGACTTGCTGTCTAACTATAAGCAAATAGGCAACTAGACCAGTTCTCAGACACTGGACGACACTGACTCCTGAGAGTGTAATACAGGATTGTGATTCCTGAGAGAAAGAAAACAAGTGCGTATATCACCATAGGTTTTCCAGTGTTCTATAGATGGGTATTTGTGAATTTCTAATTTTATGTTTCTAATTTTATTCTAATATGAATAATGCCTCAATGCATATGTATATTCAACTTTATGAAATTGGCCTTGGTAAAAAATGGTGCCTTGTAGTTCTAATTTGCATTAACCATATTATGCAAGAAGTTGAGCATGCCTACTTATATTTGACAGTCATGCTTATTTCACTTTTAAAAAGCCCAATTTATATCCTTTCCCCATTTTTCTATTTAGCTATTCCTTTTTTGCTATTAATTCATTTATGTTTTTAATATATTAAAGAAATTATTCTTTATGGGTTATTAGATTTGCAGATAGTTTTCTTGACCTCTTATCTGCTTCTTAATTTGTTTCTCTAGGCTTTTCTTCCCCCAATGCATTTTAAAAATGTTTCTATGAGGACAAATTTTTAATTTTCTCTTTTACGCCTTCTACTTTTTTCACAATTATAAAATCATTTCATGACTCTAAAATTAATTTATAAAGTAAAGATCCCATGAATTTCTTTCACAGTATCATGGTTTAATTTATTATATTCAAGTCTTCATCAATCTGAAATTTCTTTTGTTGGAAGGTGTAAGAATTACCCTTTTGGCTGATCATTCAGTTGGCTCTATAGAAGATAGGTTTGAGGGTGGCAGAAGTTGAGTGAGAGCAATCCATTAATAGAAGGTTGTGATAGTCCACTGCTGAGTTGATGAGAGCCTACAGGTCTCTAGGTTTGCAGTATGAGCACATATATGTTAAATGATGGAAGGGTCATGTTGAAATCCCCTAACTTAAGTCAAATTTTTTCCTCATATGCAGCTGTAGTTTGCACCAAAGTTGTCTCTGTTCCAGATATCAGATATTAATATGTAATTTAAGCTACCAGCATTTGATCTAGAAACATGAAACTGACATGCAAATGCACATGTATCTCTAAGACAGTAACAGCAAAGATTGATTTCTTGATTTCACTTTTTCTTTTTAAATTGGATACATTACTTAATAACTAAAATAAGAAAGTCATTCCCAGTCAAATATTCTTCTCCAAACTTTATTGTTATAATTTGTATTTTTAATTTCAACCCGGTGAAAAATCCACTGAAAAGTTTAGCTAAACTCTATTACTGTGATCAAAAATAAAAATTAGGCTTTTTGTTTCATGACAAAAGTTGCAATATATTGAATGCATTCTCAGATACATTATATCTGATCAGATCTTCAAAGGCATTTTTCATGTACTCCAGGTTGACAGCAGCTTATCCTGAGATGAATCAATTAGGACTTTTTCTGACATATACAAGGTACTTCATCTACATCTATGTCTCTATATGGAACTATGGTCTGTCTCCCTTCACTAATTCCTAATTGAATACCTCCCAGAATAGCTTGTGGTAATTATTAATCTACTTGAAAGAATGTCCCTTCATTATAAACTTGGTGCACAATATGCCTATATTCTTGTCAGAGTTTGATTTCATGGGGCAAGCATGATAGAGACTTTGGATCTATGTTTACTTTGGGGGAACTTTCTTTTCGTGGAGGAGCTGTGGTTAGGCGTGGTGGGTGTGCTCCTCCTCCCTTAAGCCTCAGCAGCAGGCTGAAATTTGAAGGTGAAATTCAAATGTCTGCCAAGCTTGCTAATAATTTTATTTTACTATATATTTCTGAAGTTGTTATTTCACATCCTTATGGCCACCTGCTAAACCTTCTGTTTCATAGAGCCACAGAAAAATTGTTTGCCTCCTTGTGCTGGTTTGATTTTGTTATGTACCCCATAAAAGACTATGTTCTTTTTTTTTTTTTTTTTTTTTTGGTGTTTTTTTTTTTAATCATCATTTTATTGAGATATATTCACATACCACGCAGTCATACAAAACAAATTGTACTTTCGATTGTTTACAGTACCATTACATAGTTGTACATTCATCACCTAAATCAATCCCTGACACCTTCATTAGCACACACATAAAAATAACAAGAATAATAATTAGAGTGAAAAAGAGCAATTGAAGTAAAAAAGAACACTGGGTACCTTTGTCTGTTTGTTTCCTTCCCCTACTTTTCTACACATCCATCCATAAACTAGACAAAGTGGAGTTTGGTCCTTATGGCTTTCCCAATCCCATTGTCACCCCTCATAAGCTACATTTTTATACAACTGTCTTCGAGATTCATGGGTTCTGGGTTGTAGTTTGATAGTTTCAGGTATCCACAACCAGCTACCCCAATTCTTTAGAACCTAAAAAGGGTTGTCTAAAGTGTGCGTAAGAGTGCCCACCAGAGTGATCTCTCGGCTCGTTTTGGAATCTCTCTGCCACTGAAGCTTATTTCATTTCCTTTCACATCCCCCTTTTGGTCAAGAAGATGTTCTCCGTCCCACGATGCCGGGTCTACATTCCTCCCCGGGAGTCATATTCCACGTTGCCAGGGAGATTCACTCCCCTGGGTGTCTGATCCCACGTAGGGGGGAGGGCAGTGATTTCACCTTTCAAGTTGGCTTAGCCAGAGAGAGAGGGCCACATCTGAGCAACAAAGAGGCATTCAGGAGGAGACTCTTAGGCACAAATATAGGGAGACCTAGCCTCTCCTTTGCAGCAACCGTCTTCCCAAGGGTAAAACTTATGGTAGAGGACTCAACCCATCAAACCACCAGTCCCCTATGTCTGTGGTCATGTTAGCAACCATTGAGGTGGGGTAGGCGAATACCCCTGCATTCTCCACAGGCTCCTCAAGGGGGCACTACATCTTTTTTTTTTTCCCTTGTTTTTCTTTCTTTTTTTTTTTTTTTTTTAACTTTCCCTTCTTTTTTAAATCAACTGTATGAAAAAAAAAAGTTAAAAAGAAAACAAACATACAATAAAAGAACATTTCAAAGAGACCATAACAAGGGAGTAAGAAAAAGACAACTAACCTAAGATAACTGCTTAACTTCCAACATGTTCCTACTTTACCCCAAGAAAGTTACCTAATATAGCAACATTTCTGTGAACTTGTTCCTACTATATCCATCAGAAATTAACAGACCATAGTCATTTCTGGGCATCCCCAGAACGTTAAATAGCTTATCTGTTCTTCTTGGATTATTGTTCCCCCTTCCTTAATTGCTCTCTACTGCTAGTTCCCCTACATTCTACATTATAAACCATTTGTTTTACATTTTTTAAAGTTCACATTAGTGGTAGCATATAATATTTCTCTTTTTGTGCCTGGCTTATTTCGCTCAGCATTATGTCTTCAAAGTTCATCCATGTTGTCATCTGTTTCACGAGATCGTTCCTTCTTACTGCCGCGTAGTATTCCATCGTGTGTATATACCACATTTTATTTATCCACTCATCTGTTGAAGGACATTTGGGTTGTTTCCATCTCTTGGCAATTGTGAATAATGCTGCTATGAACATTGGCGTGCAGATATCTGTTCGTGTCACTGCTTTCCGATCTTCCGGGTATATACCGAGAAGTGCAATCGCTGGGTCGAATGGTAACTCTACATCTAGTTTTCTAAGGAACTGCCAGACTGACTTCCAGAGTGGCTGAACCATTATACAGTCCCACCAACAGTGAATAAGAGTTCCAATTTCTCCACATCCCCTCCAGCATTTGTAGTTTCCTGTTTGTTTAATGGCAGCCATTCTAACCGGTGTTAGATGGTATCTCATTGTGGTCTTAATTTGCATCTCTCTAATAGCTAGTGAAGCTGAACATTTTTTCATGTGTTTCTTGGCCATTTGTATTTCCTCTTCAGAGAACTGTCTTTTCATATCTTTTGCCCATTTTATAATTGGGCTGTCTGTACTATTGTCATTGAGTCGTAGGATTCCTTTATATATGCAAGATATCAGTCTTTTGTCAGATACATGGTTTCCAAAATTTTTTTCCCATTGAGTTGGCTGCCTCTTTACCTTTTTGAGAAATTCCTTGGAGGTGCAGAAACTTCTAAGCTTGAGGAGTTCCCATTTATCTATTTTCTCTTTTGTTGCTTGTGCTTTGGGTGTAAAGTCTAGGAAGTGGCCGCCTAATGCAAGGTCTTGAAGATGTTTTCCTACATTATCTTCTAGGAGTTTTATGGTACTTTCTTTTATATTGAGATCTTTGGTCCATTTTGAGTTACTTTTTGTGTAGGGGGTGAGGTAGGGGTCCTCTTTCATTCTTTTGGATATGGATATCCAACTCTCCCAGCCCCATTTGTTGAAAAGACCATTATGGCTCAGTTCAGTGACTTTGGGGGCCTTATCAAAGATCAGTCGGCCATAGATCTGAGGGTCTATCTCTGAATTCTCAATTCGATTCCATTGATCTATATGTCTATCTTTGTGCCAGTACCATGCTGTTTTGGCAACTGTGGCTTTATAATAAGCTTCAAAGTCAGGGAGTGTAAGTCCTCCCACTTCGTTTTTCTTTTTTAGAGTGTCTTTAGCAATTCAAGGCATCTTCCCTTTCCAAATAAATTTGATAACTAGCTTTTCCAAGTCTGCAAAGTAGGTTGTTGGAATTTTGATTGGGATTGCATTGAATCTGTAGATGAGTTTGGGTAGAATTGACATCTTAATGACATTTAGCCTTCCTATCCATGAACATGGAATATTTTTCCATCTTTTAAGGTCCCCTTCTATTTCTTTTAGTAGAGTTATGTAGTTTTCTTTGTATAGGTCTTTTACATCTTTGGTTAATTTTATTCCTAGGTACTTGATTTTTTCAGTTGCTATTGAAAATGGTATCTTTTTCTTGAGTGTCTCTTCAGTTTGTTCATTTCTAGCATATAGAAACATTACTGACTTATGTGCATTAATCTTGTATCCCACTACTTTGCTAAATTTGTTGATTAGCTCTAGTAGCTGTATCGTCGATTTCTCAGGGTTTTCTAGATATAAGATCATATCATCTGCAAACAATGACAGTTTTACTTCTTCTTTTCCAATTTGGATGCCTTTTATTTCTTTGTCTTGCCGGATTGCCCTGGCTAGCACTTCCAGCACAATGTTGAATAACAGTGGTGACAGCGGGCATCCTTGTCTTGTTCCTGATCTTAGAGGGAAGGCTTTCAGTCTCTCACCATTGAGTACTATGCTGGCTGTGGGTTTTTCATATATGTTCTTTATCATGTTGAGGAAGTTTCCTTCAATTCCTACCTTTTGAAGTGTTTTTATCAAAAAGGGATGTTGGATTTTGTCAAATGCTTTTTCAGCATCTATTGAGATGATCAATTGATTTTTCCCTTTCGAGTTTTTAATGTGTTGTAATACATTGATTGTTTTTCTTATGTTGAACCATCCTTGCATGCCTGGAATGAACCCCACTTGGTCATGGTGTATGATTTTTTTAACGTGTCTTTGGATTCGATTTGCAAGTATTTTGTTGAGGATTTTTGCATCTATATTCATTAGGGAGATTGGCCGGTAGTTTTCCTTTTTTGTAGCATCTTTGCCTGGTTTTGGTATTAGACTGATGTTAGCTTCATAAAATGAGTTAGGTAGTGTTCCATTTTTTTCAATGTTTTGAAAGAGTTTGAGTAAGATTGGTGTCAGTTCTTTCTGGAAAGTTTGGTAGAATTCCCCTGTGAAGCCATCTGGCCCTGGGCATTTATTTGTGGGAAGATTTTTGATGACTGATTGGATCTCTTTGCTTGTGATGGGTTGGTTGAGGTCTTCTATTTCTTCTCTGGTCAGTCTAGGTTGTTCATATGTTTCCAGGAAATTGTCCATTTCCTCTACATTTTCCAGTTTGTTGCCATACAGTTGTTCATAGTATCCTCTTATAATTTTTTTTAATTTCTTCAGGATCTGCAGTTATGTCACCTTTTTCATTCATTATTTTGTTTATATGTGTCTTCTCTCTTTTTCATTTTGTCAGTCTAGCTAGGGGCTTGTCAATCTTGTTGATCTTCTCAAAGAACCAACTTCTGGTGATATTTATCCTCTCTATTGTTTTTTTGTTCTCTATGTCATTTATTTCTGCTTTAATCCTTGTTATTTCTTTTCTTCTACTTGGTTTAGGATTGGTTTGCTGTTCATTTTCTAGCTTCTTCAGTTGATCCATTAGTTCTTTGATTTTGGCTCTTTCTTCCTTTTTAATATATGTGTTTAGTACTATAAATTTCCCCCTTAGCACTGCTTTTGCTGCATCCCATAGGTTTTGGTATGTTGTGTTCTCATTTTCATTCGTCTCTATATATTTAGCAATTTCTCTTGCTATTTCTTCTTTAACCCACTGATTGTTTAGGAGTGTGTTGTTTAACCTCCAGGTATTTGTGAATTTTCTAAGTCTCTGATGGTTATTGACTTCTAATTGTATTCCATTGTGGTCAGAGAATGTGCTTTGAATAATTTCAATCTTTTTAAATTTATTGAGGCTTGTTTTATGTCCCAGCATATGATCTATTCTGGAGAAAGTTCCGTGAGCACTAGAAAAGTATGTGTATCCTGGTGATTTGGGATGTAATGTCCTGTAGATGTCTGTTAAATCTAATTCATTTATCAGATTGTTTAGGTTTTCAATTTCCTTATTGGTCTTCTGTCTGGTTGATCTATCTATAGGAGAGAGTGATGTGTTGAAGTCTCCCACAATTATTGTGGAAACATCAATTGCTTCCTTTAGTTTTGCCAGTGTTTCTCTCATGTATTTTGTGGCACCTTGATTGGGTACATAGACATTTACGATTGTTATTTCTTCTTGATGAATTGCTCCTTTTCTTAGTATGTAGTGGCCTTCTTTGTCTCTCAAAACATCCCTGCATTTGAAGTCTATTTTATCTGAGATTAATATTGCTACACCTGCTTTCTTTTGGCTGTAGCTTGCATGAAATATTTTTTTCCATCCTTTCACTTTCAGTTTCTTTGTGTCCCTGTGTCTAAGATGAGTCTCTTGTATGCAATATATTGATGGTTCATTTTTTTTGATCCATTCTGCGAATCTATATCTTTTAATTGGGGAGTTTAATCCATTTACATTCAACGTTAAAACCGTGAAGGCATTTCTTGAATCGGCCATCTTATCCTTTGGTTTATGTTTGCCATATTTTTCCCTCTGTCTATTAATATCCTTTATTGTACCCATACCGAATCTCTTTAGTACTGAACCTTTCTCCAAGTCTCTCTGTCCTGTCTTTGTTTCTCTATCTGTAGGGCTCCCTTTAGTATCTCCAGTAGGGCAGGTCTCTTGTTAGCAAATTCTCTCAGCATTTGTTTGTCTGTGAAAAATTTAAGCTCTCCCTCAACTTTGAAGGAGAGCTTTGCTGGATAAAGTATTCTTGGCTGGAAATTTTTCTCACTCAGAATTTTAAATATATCGTGCCACTGCCTTCTCGCCTCCATGGTGGCTGCTGAGTAGTCACTACTTAGTCTTATGCTGTTTCCTTTGTATGTGGTGAATTGCTTTTCTCTTGCTGCTTTCAGAACTTGCTCCTTCTCTTCTGTGTTTGACAGTGTGATCAGTATATGTCTCGGAGTGGGTTTATTTGGATTTATTCTATTTGGAGTTCGCTGAGCATTTATGATTTGTGTATTTATGTTGTTTTGAAGATTTGGGAAGTTTTCCCCAACAATTTCTTTGAATACTCTTCCTAGACCTTTACCCTTTTCTTCCCCTTCTGGGACACCAATGAGTCTTATATTTGGACGCTTCATATTATCTATCATATCCCTGAGATCCATTTCGATTTTTTCAATTTTTTTCCCCATTCTTTCTTTTATGCTTTCATTTTCCATTCTGTCATCTTCCAGGTCACTGATTCGTTGTTCAACTTCCTCTAGTCTTGTACTATGAGTGTCCAGAATCTTTTTAATTTGGTCAACAGTTTCTTTAATTTCCATAAGATCATCCATTTTTTTATTTAGTCTTGCAATGTCTTCTTTATTCTCTTCTAGAGTCTTCTTGATTTCCTTCATATCCCATACTATGGTCTCATTGTTCATCTTTAGTTCTTTGAGTAGCTGCTCTAGGTGCTGTGTCTCTTCTGATGTTTTGATTTGGGTTTTTGGGCTTGGGTTATCCATATCGTCTGGTTTTTTCATATGCTTTATAATTTTCTGTTGTTTTTGGCCTCGTGGCATTTGCTGAACTTGATAGGGTTCTTTTAGGGTTTGTAGACCTATTGAAGTCCTTATCTCTAATTTATCAGATCTACAGCTTCGTGGAGTACACTTTCTCTAACTAACCAGCAGGTGGCGTCCACGAGCCACCTGTTCTCCACAAGCCAGTTTTCCCCTGCTTAGCCTTTTTGGTGAGTGGGGGAGTGAGTCTTGTGGGGCCCAATCGGTGTACCAAGCTTGCGTGTGTAGTTGGTGTTGCCTGCCCTGTATGTGGGGCGTGTTTCTGGGCAGTCGGGGAGGGGGGGTGGCCGTAACAATCAAATCTCCCTGATGTTCCTAGAGTTTTAAAGCTGCTGCAATAGTCTAATCCTTCAGTTCAGTCCTGCCACAGTTTGTCTCTGCCACTGACCCACAAGTCTTTGGTATTGGCGTATGGCTCCTGAGACTTGCAAGTGGGCCCCTCTTCCAGGCTGTGCACCCCGGGTCCTCTGTTGAGGGATGACTGTGCTATGTCACAGGTGGGTGCCGTCCCCCCAGGGCAGTTCTGGGCTGCTGGGCTGTGTAGGGAGGCTCCCAGTCTGCTCAAATGATGGCTGAATTGGGCTTTGTTAATTCACACTGCTCCACCTTCCCAGCTCTGGGACAATCAGCTGAGGTTGCAGGGAAGGCTAATGTCCACGCCCAGTTTTGTGGTGTGTGCCTGTTATTTGAAGCACTTCCGTCACACTGGGTTGTCTGGGGCAGCTCTGGGCTATGGGGCTGGCGATGGACAGGAGTGTTTCCTGTCCACCAGGATGGTGGCTGTGAGCGGACACCCCCCTTTTCTTGGGAAGTTGTGGTGTTTAGTGAATTTTCTCAGCCACTGGATTATTGCCTTTTGTCTCAGAGCTCTCTTAGTTCTGCTCTTGACTTGACGTGCCCAAATTGCAATTCTTTGAAGCTTTCTGTATTGGGCTTCTTAGAGTAATTGTTTTAGAAAAAGAAAAAAGGATTAAAAAAAAAAAAAAAAAAAAAAAGGGCCCTCCTCAGAGATCTAATGGGTTATTGAAATGCTAATAGACAAAGCAACCAGGGCCATTAAGGAAAGGTCCACAGGGCAGAGAGATCAGCTTTTCTTCGGGATTTGCTTATGCTCCTCAAGGCCTGAGCTCCGCCCTTCCCCTTTCTGTGTTCACCAGAACTCCAAAAATCCTCTGCTTTTATTTTGGAGTTTTTCGTGTTATTTTTTTTTTCTATGCCTGTCTCCTCTCTGCTGGGCTGGCAGCTCTCAGATTCTCTGGTGTCTGGTCTCAGTCTATCTATGGTTGGAGTATGGATCAGTAGAATGAGTTTCCGAGAAGGGCTACCACTGCAGTTCTCCCTTCTCCTTCCCGGAGCTGGCAGCCCCTCCTCCCATGGGACTGAGCCTGGCAGGGAGGGGCACGGGTCCCCTGGCCGCAAAAACTTACAGATTTCGCTGATCTCAGCAGTTCGACATTTTCATGAGTGTTGTATGAAGTATGCCCAAAGACAGATTGCTCTGTGGTGTCCAGTCCACGCAGTTCCTGGCTTTTTACCTACTTTCCTGGAGGAGTAACTAAAACTTACAGCTCACCAGTCTGCCATCTTGCCCCGCCTCCCTATGTTCTTTTAATACACTCTTGTGGGGGCAGAACTATTGTGGGAGGGACCTTTTGATTAGATTGTTTCCATGGAGATGTGATCCTGCCCATTCAAGGTGGGTCTTAATTAGTTTACTGGCATCCTCTGTGAGAGTATAAAAGGCAGAGACATTTTGAAGAGTAAACACCCAGAAACATTTTGGAGACAGCTGTTGAAACCAGAACCAGGAGAGATGCTAAGAGATGAAATCCAGAGTTTGTCCTGGAGGAGCTAAGAGAGAATCCTTAGATGCTTAGAGAGAAACGCCCTGGGAGAAACAAGCAAGGACATACAGGAGGTGAGAGAGAAAAGCTAAGACAGAAGCCCAGAGACATTTTGTAGAAGGCAATGGAAACCAGAAGCTCACCCTGGGAGAGGCCTAGCAGACTCCAGCCATGTGCCTTCCCATGTGACAGAGGAACCCCAGATGCCATCAGCCTTTCTTCAGAGAAGGTATCCTCTTATTGATTCCTTAGTTTGAAAACTTCTATGGCCTCAGAACTGTAACTTTGTAACCTAATAAACTCCCTTTATAAAATCCAATCCGTTTCTGGTATATTGCATTTCAGTAGCTTTAGTCAACCTCATAATTTTAGGTTGACTATCTAGCCTTTAGAATTTTGTCTTTTAATTCTGCAACAATAACAAACATTTTGCCATCAAACAGAAAAATATAATCTGATGAAGTGACAGTTATATCACTCTATCAATCAGTGACTCTCTTCTTGACCTTTTCTTTTCACTCTTCACACTTGCTTAGAGTCATCCTATCCTCACTCAAACCCTTCTTCCTAGCATTGACAGCACAGGCACCTTAAATACGAACAGAAAATCTGAAGTGAAGTTACCAGAATATAGAATGAGGCTAAACAATGGGGAGCAGTTGCTTATTATGAGCAGAATGTTTAGCTAGGTGGAACTTAAGTGTTTGGAAGTGGACAGAGGTGATGGTAGCACATTATTGTGAAAATAACTAGCAGTGCTGAACGGTGTGTGAAAGTGGTGGAAAGGGGAAGCTTAGAGTCATGTATGTCACCAGAAGGAAAGTTGGAGGTTAAAATATGGGAATGTATAAAACAGTGAATCTTGTGGTGGACAATGTCCATGATTAACTGCACAAATATTAGAAATCTCTTTCATGAACTAGAACAAATGTATGACACTATAACTAGAAGTTAATAATAGAGAGGTATATAGGGAAAATACATATGTATTGCAAACTATGTATGACAGTTAGTAGTATTTTAACATTCTTTCATCAACAGTAACAAATGTACTATACCAATACTATGAGTCAATAATGGGGGAGGGGGATTAGGGGTATGGGAGGATGTGAGTTTTCTTTTTTGTCTTTATTTCTTTTCTGGAGTAATGAAAGTCATAAAAATTGAAAAAAATTTAATTGTGGTGATGGATACATAGCTGTATGATGGTACCATGGGCAACTGATTGTGCACTTTGGATCTTTGGATGATTGTATGGTATGTGAACAATCTCAATAAAATTGAATTAAAAATATGAAGTAGGCATTTTAATCTCTGTCTTATATATGAGAAAATTAAGACTCGGAAAACTCTAAGAAAGGTATGTCATGCTGCCTAGTAAGTAGTAGAGTAAGAATTTGAATTCCTATTTACCAGGACTCGTAACCATTATACTAGAAGATAACAATTAGAAAATGTGTAGTGCTGGCTGGTAATTTTCAGAATGATAATTATAGCAAGTTAATTTCTTCTAAAAAACTCTGACTTTAAATTTGGTGTCATTATCCCATTCTGCAGATAAAAAAGTTTGTGGTCCACAGAATTTAGGGATTTCTGTAAGAGCACACATCAGAGAAAAGACCAAGCCAGGCTGCAGAGTAGTGTCTTTCTGTCTCCAAATGTGACCATTCTGCAGGGTCCTGCTTTGTCTCTTTTCTAAGTTTCAGTTCTTCTACTTGAACCTAAATCAAACGGCTAAAATAGGACTCACTGACCTTTTTCCCTCCCATGTAGAACCTCACCTAGTGGCTGATACCATCTTCATGGCCATCATCCATTCCAAAACCTTGGAAACATTCCCAACAGCTTCTCCCTCACTTTGCCGTCTAAATAGTCACAAGTCCTGGGATCGTTCATTTCCTTAATACAATTCAAATCTCTCCTTTTCTTTTCTCCTCATTATCATGACCTTGGTCTTCATGGGTTTATGATTATACTTTTAAACAACTCAACACTTCGAAACTGATTTCTAAAAATGTAGATTCATTTCTATAATTAACATTTGTCCATGTTTATCTCTCTCAGGATAATGACACAATCTCTAATACATAAATATAGAGTACAAAAAAATCAGAAAAGTTCTGTTCTAGAGTTTGAACTGGATGCTGGCCCTGTCAACACAAGGGGGGCTGATGGAAGAGGATATAAGCCAACCTGACAAACATAACTCTTTTGCAGTAGTAATTCTCTTAAGGCAGTAGCATAGTGTCAGAGGTCCTTATTTTGGCAAAATACTTGGATGGGCAATTTATTTGAAGAGAATATATACCACATAGTCTACTCAAAGGACTAATAAAGAGACTATCTCCTGGAGATCCAATTTCTAATCGCTCTGGCCCTCAACATTTGGTAACAAGGAGAACCCTCTTCACGAGAAAGTACAAGTGGTTGAGATGACACAATAAATGTCAGGTGTATTTTGCCTGATGTGTCTTGTGGCACTGCCCTTCAGGGACTGGGGGATATAGTATTTTAGCCCTGCAAAACTATGTCTGGGCAGCTAGATCTGGGAATTTTTTTCTTCCTGTATATGTTGCCTTAGGTCCTAGGAAGTCTGTGGTATTCCACTCAAGCAACAGTTTCAAATAGTTTATTTGTCCTTCTGAATTATTGGGCAGCCAGAACATGTGCAGTTTTCTGCTAGAAGCTTGAAGAAAATCCCAGGACAATATGTTGAATGAGTTGATGATTCTGCTGACCAGCACCTCTGTATAATTTCTGTCAACATGAACAACTTACAGTTCCATGTGTTCTTGAACCATTTGCAAAATCTGATTGGCAATACTTATTATTCCCAGACAGCCATGGATTAGTTACACAGAATAAATATGGGCTTTGGTCACTAGAGATATTTTTCATTAATAGGATGATATATAAAAATAACAAATACAATGTTCAAATTTTCTACTTACATTGTTTCTATAGAGAAGTGAAATAAATGGACCAATACTTTTCAGGATACTTTTTGAAATTTGAAATATACTTCTTTTACAGAGATATTTTCTTATCTCTGTAGGTTAATTTGACAAGCATTGAAATGTCAAAGAATGGATCATTTTGTTGAAAATAGCTTTATAAACACATTTAAAAAAACTTAACATGATGTCTTTACCTGATGTGGTAAATTTTTCCTATACTGAAGCGTAAAAGTTTTTTTTAAATTGTTATTACATGAAGTTTTCTCACACTTGCTCAAATGAATTAACTTTGTCTTGTCAATGTATTATTTTTCTCTCAAGAACATAGAAGACAGTCATATTCAAATAAAAATCTAAAAAGCACATCAAAAATCATCTCGTTCATAGATTCTCTTTGCTCTGAATAAAGGACACTCCTTCTATTACGGGGGAAGGGATTTTAGTCCGGCCTGTAAAATACACTTGTTCAGGCAGTGGAGATTATAACACCTTATATAATCGCCCTTTTCTAGGATCTCCTTTCTTTTGCTTATACAGAGAGTTTACAACTTCCAAATTTCATAAATTCTAAGATGCACTTTATTATTTTTTTTACATTTGGAAATCTCTGAAACTTGGATAAAACATAAACTCAAGAATGTTTTTTAATTAAATTTGGCAGGAGCACGCTCCGCAGGTACCTTTTACTCCTGAGACCGAGGATTTTGGCTGTCCACTCCACTCCCTACCAGTACTTAGGAACTGAGAAGCCCCCTGAATGGGAAATGGAGCGTGCACAGGGGGGCAGGCCTTGCTGTCTGAAGGCACCGTGCTCTGGCTGGAGCCCACTGCGTTCTGGAACTCAGCCCCGGAGGAGAAGTACATTCCCCACAGGCCTGAGGGACCCACTTCTGCTCCATCTTAAAGCATCTACATACGCAGGGTGAACAAGCAGTGGTGGATCCCCTACTTTGTATCCAGTGTCGGTATCTATTTGTTCTCTCTTTTTTTCTCATTCAATCTGGCTAGAGGTTTAACAAAGTTATTAACCTTCTGAAAGGGCGAGCTTTCGGTTATATTCATTTACTCTATTTTCTGTTTTCCTTGGGCTTTGCTTTATTTTCATGTATCTCTTCTCTTTTTTTAAAAATTATATTCTATATTCTGCTTACTTTCTTCATCATTTACTTGTTTTTTCCTTCTAGTTTCTTAAAGTGGAAGCAAAGGTCATTGATTCATTGATTTGAAATCTGTTTTTTCTAATACATGAGTTTAGTGCTTTAAAAAATTACCCAAGACCACTTTAGCTGCAGGTCCCTAATTTTAATGTGTTTTGTTTTCATTTTTACTTAGTTCAAAATACATTGTGTTTCTAACATCTTTGGTATTCTCAGTGATTTTCCGTTTATTAACAGTTATTGAGAGAATGATATTGAAATATCTGACTGTAGCTGTGAGTTGGTTCCTTTCTGGTTGTACTATCTTTGTTATTCTGAACATAGCAATAGCTTGTTTGTTTTTCTGGATGAATTTAATATTTTTTCTTTATTAAAGATATTGTGCAAACTGAAGTTTCTTATTCTTGGGGTTTCTTGAGCCTCTAGGATCTGTGGGTTTGTAATTTTCAATAAATTTGAAATTTTCAGGCATTATTTCTACAGACATTTGTGTACCCCCTTCTCCTTTTCTCTGGGGACTCCAACTACACAAATTTTTGGTTTTCTCCTTATCTTTGATTTTCAGCATTTTACTATAATGTGTCAGTGGATCTCTTTGCTTCTATCCCACTTGGAGTTCATTAAGATTTGTGGATGTGCAGGTTATTGTTGATTAATAAATCTGGGGAGGTTTCAGCCATTATTTCATTTAATATTGTTCTCTTCTTTCTTCTCTTTCCCCTTCTTTTGGTGTTCCCATTACACATATTTTGGTGCTTTTAGTGGTTTCCCACATTTTTCTGTGTAGTCTTCATTATTTTTCTATCTTCTTCTGTTTACATAATCTCTATGGCTCTATCTTCAAATACACATATTCTTTCTGCTTGTAGTTTAAAGCTTCAACCGAGCCCCCTGGTGATTTTTTTATTCAGTTATTGTACTTTCTAACTCCAAAATCTCCATTTGGTTTTTTAAAAATTTCTCTTTATTAACATTCTCTATGTGATGTGACATTGTCATCTTACCTCCCTTAACTCCTTCAATTATAGTTTCCTTTAGTTCTATAGGCATGTTTATAATAGCTATTGTGCCGGTTTGAATGTATTATGTCCCCCAGAAAAAGCCATATTCTTTGATGAAATCTTGTGGGGCAGACATAATAGTGGGGATTAAGTTGGAACGTTTGGATTAGGTTGTTTGCATGGAGATGTGCCCCACCCAACTGTAGATGATAACTGATGGGATATTTCCATGGAGGTGTGGCCCCACCCATTCAGGGTGGGGCTTGATCAGTGGAGCCATATAAACGTGCTGACTCAAAGAGAAGGAACTCAGTGCAGCTGTGAGTGACGCTTTGAAGAGGAGCAAGCTTGCTAGAGAGGAACGTCCTGGGAGAAAGCCATTTTAAAACCAGGACTTTGGAGCAGACGCCAGCCACGTGCCTTCCCAGCTAACAGAGGTTTTTCCGGACGCCATTGGCCATCCTCCAGTGAAGGTATCCTATTACTGATGTGTTACCTTGGACACTTTATGGCCTTAAGACTGTAACTGTGTAGCCAAATAAACCCCCTTTTTATAAAAGCCAATCCGTCTCTGGTGTTTTGCATTCCGCAGCATTAGCAAACTAGAAGAGCTATGTTGGAGCCATTTTCCAATAAATCTGAAATCTTGCCACTCTAACAAGGACTTTCTGTTTCCTGCTTTTATTTCTGGTGTTTGGATCACATTTTCTTGTTTCTTTGCATCTCTCTTTTTTCCTTTTTTTCTTTTTTTGGTTGGAAACTGGATTTTTTATATTTAAATTGTAGCAGATCTGCATACTGGTCTCATGATATGGAGAAAGGATCATCAGCATGTTGTATCCAAGGAAAAGCTTATATTCCACAAGTGGGCTGTGGTTGGCAGAAGAGCCCCCACCTCTCAAACTCACTCATCCTGCCCTCAGCCCTAGCAACTGACAGCTGAGGGCTGGATGAGCAATGCTGATTCCTGCTACTCCCAGGAAGAAAGCCCTCCAACGAGAAGCTGGTGGAAAGGGAGCCTGGTGTTTTTAGCTATGGCATTTGGGAGTGGAATCTCCACTTGGGAGTCAACTGGAAGGGAGAAAGGAGGGAGCAGTCATCCATCAAATACCACAGATACTTATCTTTCTTATCAGTTTCCATAGATGTTCTTTAATATATGTTTCTTTACTTGCTGTTTGTCTTTAGGACCATTCCCAGTGACTTTAGATGTACGGGTGTGTGTTTTTAATAGATTTCACTGGTTTCACTGGGGGCAGGTCAGCAGAGCTCCTTATGTTGTCATTGGGAAGTCAGTCTCCCTAAAGAAGCATTTATAAAAGTGATTAAATCTGTTTATTTCAGTGTCTCACACTTAACAAGATAGGAGATGATATTTCAGTTAAATGCACAATATCACTGAGGTGGATTTGGTGGAGCACTAACTGATCACCTCTGTAGGAGGAAGGACCCTTTCCTTGGCTGCTAGAAATATTGGTAATAGGCAGCTCTCAGCTGGGCTCCTTTCTGAGATGTGTCCTTGGCCAAAAGGAACCAAGGCCATATCCCCTTCCTGGGGACATCTGACATCAAATGACTGGCCAGCATAAGGGAGAAAAGGCTAGCTCCCTTGCACCAACTGGGATGATGCTAGAAAGCCATTCCAGTTTTAGAGGCTGAGGCCTTTGATGAACTTCTTCCTTTGTCCAATCCTATCCCCTTCACTCACCCAGACATTTTCATCCCCTCAAAACCCTCCATTATGCTTCCTGCTAACAAACATCCACTTGCTTTCCAGGAAATCCAACCACAACAACTGGGTATCAGCAGAAGGGCCTTCAGGTCCTTCCTAGGCCACTAAGTCTATCACATTTAGGAAAAAAATAGTCAATAGAATTTGCTACTGCAGTTTTCTCCCCTGCAAAATGAGACATCTGTGCTCATTTGTTAATTGCATCCTCTCTAGCTCTAAACTATGGAGAAATTCTGTAGGTATTCCATATATTTGTTCCCAGGTAATACTAGCTTCATATAATGGTATAAATCCATTGTGCAATATGATAGTGGTAGAGAGGCAGATGGTAATTAAAGCAAAACAATGAATATTTTCTCATCCATAAACCACGTGATATTTAGTCTCTTTATGTAGAAGTTAGGGAACAGTGGAGAGTGAGCAAGAGAGAGAAACTATATTTTGAGAGAAAATAAACATTTTTTAACTATAAATTTCAAAGCCCTGATCAAATATTTGTAACACCTTAATAGCAGATAGTGTTAGCACATAACTGGTAAGTAACTAGGCTAAAACAAAGATTATCCCTTGAAAAAATGGAGGAAGAGAGGAACATAATGGAGCTCATTCTTGCTTGCATTGTCACATTTATGCTGTAAATTGGAAACATCCAATCTAATGTTGTATGCAATATATAAAATGGATGCTACACTACAAAACAGGTTAGAAAGATGACCTTCACTTTCCCTTAAAATTTAATGGAAGTCTTCCTGAGTAAACTTGCCCACAGAATAGACTGTTGAACAGGCAAATGAAGTAATCTGCCTGGTCCAATCCTGGTACTTAGAGAAAATAACTAACCTTTGTATAAGAGTTGTAAAACAAGTTTCATACCCACAATTAGCTTCAGGATGCCATCTCAAAGGTGACCTTATTTAGTTAGCTGGGTAGTCAGTAGGTACTTTGTTGAGTTCAATAATCTACATATTGATCAGAAAAGGAAACTTTTAATGTCTTCAATGGGGTTGTTAGTCATATTACTGAATGAAATTAAACTAAAGGACAATCTCAACAAACCTTTTTTTTTAGTTCTAGTAGCATACCCCCGGGAAAGTTAATAGCTAGTGCAAATTGATGCCTATTTCCTGAATCTCATTTTCTTTATCTGGCTAAAATAGATAATAGATGATTACATTGAATATAAATTAGAAGCATTGCCTGTTTTCTAAACTTGACCCTTATAAAAATAAAGCATAGACCTTTATAAATTCAAGGAGAACTTTTATGGATAATCAGTACTTCTTTAACAGGCTGGCTCATTTTTTCCATGGGCAATAACAGAACTGTAACATTTTTCAAGTTGGAATGACATCAGTGAATTTATGATACAGCCATGGATTCCAATTTCAATTTTTGAGAAATCACTGTAGATGATGAAGTGTAGTTTGAGACTCTCAAGTCAAGGGAAGTGTCAACTGAAGAGACAGCCTTTCCATAGAATATGACAGTGCATAGTTTTATGTCCTGCCTCCAAGATGAGGGTGTTCTATTGTGGTGACATGGAATGAGCTCCAAGGAGAGGTCAGGGATTGCTGATTCTCCCAGAGATTTTGCTAAGTGTCAGGGAATGTGAGCCTCTCAGCGTTACTCTGTTCTTCTTTTGATTGGAGAATAATTAATTATACAGGCCTTGTCTCCTCCCCGTGGTTCTTGTCAGAACCAATTAAGACAAAAAAAGTGTTAAAGCAATCAAAAAGGTATAATACAATACGTAGAATAAAGATATTTTAGAAGTATTTACTATTTCTTATTACCTGACTTTGTTTTACCCTTTAAGTGGCAGCAACCCTTTGGCCATGATGATCTCTTGGGTTGTTGCTAAAGTAAATGAAACAAACCCAAGATGTGCAAGGTCCCATTAAGTAGCTAAGAACAAACATGTAGCATGATGGGAGTTTAGGATATCCTATGATATATTCAATATAAACTTCTCATGGCATGTAATAAAGCAAAAATTAAAACACACATACAAAACCAATAAACCAATGAACCGGTTTTGCAAGGCTGCAGGATACAAGATCAGCGTACAAAAATCAATCTCTTCACAATGTCATCTAAACTAATAAAATACTTAGGAACCAATGTAGAACATTGAAAACTGCAAAATATTGCTGAAAGAGATTAAAGATCCAGATAAGTGTAAAGAAATTCTATGTTTGTGGCTGGGAGACTTGATGTTATTAAGATGTCACTTCCCCCCCAAAATGATCTCTGGATTTTAACAGAATCCCTATCAAAACTCCAGCAGACTTTTTTGTAGATATTGAAAATTGATCCAAAAATTTACAACGAAATGCAAAGATCGTAGAAGGCAAAAGAATTTCAGAAAAGTTGAAGAAAGTTGGAAGACTTACACTGCACAGTGTCAAACTTACTGTAAAGTTAGAATAATGAAGACATTGTGGTATTGATAACAGGATAGGCTTAGAAGTCAATGGAAAAAAATTGAGAGTACAGGAATTAATCTTTTACATCAATGGTCAATTACTTTTAGACAAAAGTATCCATAAAATTCATGAGGAAATGATTGTCTTTTCAAAGAAAGGTGCCAGGACAATTGGATATCCACATTCTATATATATATATTCTATATCTATATATATATATATATATGTATCAAAAACAGAAAAAGCAAAAATCAAAAACAAACAACACACACACACACAAAATGAAAACCATCACCTTTACATTGTACAGAAAAACAACTCAAAATTGATTATAGACTGCTATGTAAAATCCAGCAATATAGCACTTCTAAAAAATCCATAGGAGAAAATATATATGAACTTGTATTAGAAGAGATTTCTTAGATGTGACACCAAATGGACAGTCAATAAAATAATTTTTAAAAAGTAAATCAGACTTCATTGAAATTAAAACTTTTAGAGCTTCAAAAGCCAATGTTAAAACTGAATATCAAACCACAGATTGGGAGAAAACATTTCCAAATCATTTGTCTATTTAAGGACTTAAAAATGAACAAAACATTTGAATAAACTTTCAACAATGAAGACATTTGTATGGCTAATAAGCACATACAAAGGTGTTCAACACCATTAATCAAATGATGCAATTCAAATTATAAGCACAATGTTAAAGCACCACTCACGCACTAGAATGTCTATAATGCAAAAGACAGATAATACCAAGTTGGTGAAGATGTGGAGAAACTAACCCTCATATATTGCTGGGAAGGATATAAAATGGTAAAGCAACTTTGGAAAATCATTTGGCAATTTCTTAAGAAGTCACCAATTTACTTACCACACAACCTAGAAATTCCTTTTCTAGGAATCTACGCAGGGTGAAATTAACTTCAACACAAAATCTTGTTTGTGAGCACATATTACAGAATTATTTATTTTAGTCAACATTCCAGGTCAAAACATTTAGTCAAAACATTCCAGGTATCCATCAACTGGTGAATGGATAAACAAAATGAGACATATCCATATAATGGAATAATACTCAGCAATAAAAAGAATGAACTATTGATACACACTATCAAATGGATGAAGCTCTAAACATTATGCTAAGTGCTTTTTCTTAAAGGGCCTTGTAGCAAATAGTTCAGGCTTTGCAGATCATATGGTCTCTGTCTGCTACAATAACTCAGCTCTGCTGTTGTAGGAAAAAAAAAAAAAAAAAAGAAAAGAAAAGGAAAAAGCAGCCATAGATACTGCATAAAGAAATGGGAATGACTATTGTGCCAGTTAGTACATATTGTATCCCCCAGAAAAAGCCATGTTCTTTGATGCAATCTTGTGGGGGCAGACATATTAGTGTTGATTAAGTTGGAACATTTGGATTAGGTTGTTTCTATGGAGATTTGCCCCACCCAAATGTGGGTGATGACTCTGATTGGATAATTTCCATTCAGCATGGGCTTTGATTAGTTTACGAGAGCACTATGTAAGCTCAGACAGACGGAGTGAGCTTGCTACAGCCAAGAAGAACATTTTGAGGAATGCACAGGAGCTGAGAGAGTAGTTGCAGCTGAGAGACAGTTTGAAGATGACTGTTGAAAGCAGGCTTTTGCTCCAGAGAAGCCAAGAGAGGCAAAATGCCCAAGAACAAGTAAGAGTGACATTTTTGAGGCACTGTAGCCTAGAGAGAAACATCCTGGGAGAAAGTGATTTTGACACCAGAACTCAGGAGTCTGGAGCAGGTGCCAGCCACATGCCTTCCCAGCTAACACAGGTTTTCTGGACACCATTGGCCATCCTCCAGTTAAGGTACCTGATTGTTGATGACTTACCTTGGACACTTTATGGCCTTAAGACTATAACATTGTAACCAAATAAACCCGCTTTATAAAAGCCTATCCATTTCTAGTATTTTGCATCCCGGCAGCATTAGCAAACTAGAAAACCTGTGGTCTTAGTTTCCTGGCTGATATGGCAAATACTACCCAATAAATTGGCTTAACAACAGGAATTTATTGGCTCATGGTTTCAGAGGTTAGAAGGCTTGCTCCTTCCTGGGGTCCATAGCATTCTGGCTTGCCAGCAATCCTTGCATTCCTTGGCTTTCCTGTCACATGGTGATGTCACCTCCTTTCTCTTCTGGGTTCAGCTGACTTTCTGCTTCTGGCTCCTCCCTGCGGCTTTCTCTCACTGTCTGAATTTCTTCTGCTTATGAAGGACTCCAGTAATCCAGATTAAGGCGCATATCATTTAGTTGGGCCACACATTAACTAAAAATACCATCTTCAAAAGATTCTTTTTATGATGGGCTGAAACCCACAGGAATGCAGACTAAAATTAAGAATGTTCCCCCTCCCTCATCCCCTTGAAAATATAATTCAGTCTACTATAGCTGTGTTCAAGAAAACTATTTACAAAAATAACCTGTCTGTCTGTGAAGCTGTAGTTTGCCAGCATCTGTACCAAGTAAGAGAGTCCAGATACAAAGATATGCATGTTATACAATTCCATTTACATGAAATACTCAGAAAAGGTAGGTTTATAGAGATTAAAATATAGAAGTTTCCTGGAGCTGGATGTTGAAGATAGGATTGTCTGTTAAAGGGATTGTAGAAAAAGAAATGGGGGTGGGGGGTGGTTGTGGGGTTGATGACAGTAATGTTCTACTCCAGAATTGTGATCATTCTGGCACTACTATATAAATTTATTAGATAGTACTTACAGTGGATAAATTTTGTAGTATGTAAAATTTATCTTAAAAAAAAAAAACTGAAGAATGAATAAGTACAAAAATCAAGCCCAAATAGAATAAGTGACTTGATGCTCAAGTCTTAAAATTGAAAAGTAGCTAAGCAACAAGTGTCTACAGAAAATGGCCATATTCTTTTTACTGTTGGAAAATTGCAAGTATTTGAAATTAGTTCTGAAGATGTTCTCCGTGGACACATGACCAAAGATGAAGAGAAAGTTCAGAAAACCTTCCTGCTCTTCTGATTGATTTTAAACCAGCTCTGTCTGATCTTCTCTACAATCCCTTGGTGACCTGAATTTTGGCCAAGTTCTGCTGTTATCTCTTGTCACCCAGGTTGCAGAAGACTCAGCAAAGTCACAAGGCCCTGGTCTTTTCACAGGGGGAAATTGCTATGGGTTCTAGAATAAGTAGATATATTGAAAATTAGTGGAGTGACCCACATTTTAAAAATTTGATTAGTATCCAAGAAACTAGATGCTGAACTCTCATACTCTGCTTTGAAAGGATATATAGAGATAATATTTATAAAATACTTATGATATAAATTTGGAAAATTCCAAAAATAGAAGGCTAAGGTAAGTTGGCTGGTAGTAAACATAGTATATTTCAGATCATAATGTGAATGCTCGAAAATCTGTTACATTTTTAGTAAATATTAGAATTCTGGAAAATAGGAAGAATGGACGATCTATCTCACATTTCTATGAACTGGTGAAAATACGCCTTGGTTCAAGGCATTTTGTTCTGGGTACCACATTTTAACAAGAATATAGAAAAAACCAGAGCATGTCAAAGGAGAATAACGTGATCACATGTTTTGATGGGATTACAAATGCTCTGATGGACACTATGTGATAAGTCCAGGAATCTTATCATATAAAGATAGTTAAAGAATTGATGTGTGATTTGTCAGATGATGAGATTCAGCTATAAAACATTTGGTTGGGTAGTGATTAGCCTAGGAGATATGCTAGGCTCTTAGTACCAGGTAAATGAATGACCAGTGTTGCTCATGACATTTTAGAGAAATTTGTGGACCTTAGAAATATCACAGGTCAAATGGGTAGACTAAATGCAGTGAGTTTTATACCCCTGGATGTATGTAATTAATAATTAATTTAAGATTGCAAGCATTGTATTATGTATTAGAGGGACAGACATAAATGTCACTGCCTGACCTCAAGGATCTCCCAGCCTAATGTTGAAGTAGGCAAGATGAAGGACAATTATAATAGAAAACCGTAATTTCAGAAGAAATGTTGCACATGATAGTCAATAAGATTGGTACATGGTACATAATTTAAACTTGGAGTTCAGGGAAGGCTTCTTCCAATAGGATACAGCTGAGTTAAAGTTTAAGAATGAGCAGGTATTGTTTAAAAAGACTAAGTTTTGAGGTAATTTGTTGTGCAGCACTAGATAACTAGTACCAAAGAGACAAAACAAAACATGAATAAGTAGGAGTTATCCAGGCAAAGAAAGGAGGTTCGAATGTTGTAGACAAAGGGAGATGCTAAGGCTTAGAGACTTTCAAATTCACAAACATTTATTAAGCACCCTGCTTCAAATATTGCTGTATATGCTGGAAATACAACAGTGAGCCAACAATACATAAATAAGTTATAGATGCAGAGTCTATTTGAAAATAAATACTAACAGGAAAATAAAGCAGAGAAAGGACATAGGACATGTGTAGAGGTGAAAGATCACAATTTAGTTAGGGTCAACTGGGAAGGTCTCAATGCGAAAGTGACATTGAGGATCACTTGAAGGTAATAGGGAGGGAGCCATAAGGCTATCTAGGAGAAACACATTTGAAGGAGGGGGTGCAGCAAATGCAAAGGTCCTCAGGCAGGAATGAAACTAGCATTTTCAAGAGTGGGGAGTCCAGTGTGGCTGCTTAAGGGATAATGCATTGTAGATGAGTTCAAAGAGAAAAATGACTTGATCAAAGAAGATAGTTCATATTGGGCATATATAAGGTTTGAGAAAACGGAAGAAAATAGCTCATTCAGGGAGCTTTATCAATTGAGTATAGCCAGAATATAGAGAAACAAGGCCAGGAGTTGCGAGAGATAAAGCTCAAGGGATAAGCATGTTCAGGTCCTGGCATAGGGTGACCAGATATCCAGGTTTATTCTGACTAGTCCTAGTATACACTTGTTGTGGCGTAATATTTAATTATGCCTTACTTCACTCTCAAAAGTGTCCTAGTTTGGAAACTAAATTTTATGATCCTTCAACTCATGCAGGAGCATGTTTTCACATCTTATCAGGGAGAAGGAACAATAAAAGGGTGGCAAGTTTGAGAAAGACCACATGTGCCAATGTGGAGACAATTTGCTCAAGGCCAGGCTGGAGGTTGGGTGACAATTTCCATGATTTAGGAGAGGTCTGCTGAGGACATTATTCATGCAGCAGCCCTCAGCCAATGGGTTGAGGGAAGACTAGCACCAGAGAAGTGCTATACTCACTTTTGGTGATTCTATTATCCACTGAAACTTGCATTCCTCCAAAGAGCAGAGAGCCTCAGGAGAATAAAGAATATGTTGCCACATACACTGGTGAGTCTTTAAATCAGCAGTGATCTTTTTCATTATAAAGGAAACTGTTTGTCCTCTAAAGGACGCTGTAAGGAGTATGCCTTTTGTGCTTCGGAAACAGTGATACTGACCTCAAAATTAATAATGCTCAAAAACAAGCTGATTTGGCTGAGTATTTTGGAATGCTAGGCAAATACAAAACACCCTAGTCAAAAGTGCTTAAATCTGCTGAAAGCCTCTGGAATGGAGCATAGCTCTGTATTAACAATTTAGTTTTATGCCACAGCATCTGATATGTAAGTACCTTCAATGTCATAAAAAATTCATGAGCAATAATAATATTCCAAGTCTAAGAAACTCCACCAGACAGCTGAATCAACTAAATAACCAAAGTGTCTGGCTTCTTAAGCAATTTTAAAATCAAATAAATCCTCATTTTATTTTTAATAAAGTTCACATTTGAGAAGGCTATTCATTTTGTGCATGGTGGGGGGGGATTAGCATTAAGTATGCATCTATAATATGTCAGGCAATATTTAAATTTTATCTAATTTTATCACTCTAATGATCTTAGAATATAAGTTTGGTTTTCTGATTTACAGATGCAAAAACTGAGGCTTACAGTGGTTAAGTAACTTGCCTAAAGCCACTCAAGTAGTAAGTGGCTCCAACTGGATGCAAAGCAGGTCTATTAAAACTCCAAAGTCACCATTTCCCCCTAAGTCCACTCTCCATTATTGTTTACAACAAATATCTCACCTTATGGTAAACTGTTAAAAGTTAAAAAAAAATAATAATAAAAAGTGTATTCCATTAAGTACATTTGCATTTGCTGTATGTGGAAGGTTGTAATCATTTTATATGCACCTGCCTGGGCCATTGTTCCTCGGATGATGGATGTGTTTCACAGAATAGATGGTAATAGTAAGAAATAACTGACACGTATTGCATTTACTGTATCCAAGGCAACTTTCTACCTGCTTTGCATATTAACTCATTTAATACTGTCAGTGATCCTATAAAGTAACTAATACTACTGGCACCATTTTACAGATGAAGACAATGAGACACTGTGATGCAACGAGCAGAATTGCCAGAAAGTGGCTCAGGGTGCTCACCTAGAACTGTCTTGCAGACCCTTGAGCTGGAACACTTTTCTGAGTGGTCGGAGCTGTCCTCAGGAGGTGTGTGCATTCCTCCTCTCAGCAGGGGGCGCTGCGACGTCGCAAGATTTCCATGGTCTATAGGTGTCATGCAGCTTATGTTTGCTGATGAAGCCTCTGTGCAGGCAGCGCCCCAAATGCACATAGGTTAGCACTGAGCAGTTCATTAATCCCCTGCTGCTCATATTTGTCCTACAGCAAGTGAGAAAGTAGAGCTGTGTAGCTGCTCCAACGGAAGGTCGGCCCACAGTGCGTGTATCGGTACGAAGTGGGAAAGATGGGAGAACCATCTCTTATAGTGTCTGCTGGTCGAACTTTGGAACTTTGTTCGTTCCCCAATACAACTTATTTTAAATCATTTATTTGTCTTATGCCTTATGCCGTTGCGCAGTTTATTCTAACAGGTCAGTGCGATATCAGTTCCTCTAGGATGGAGAACGAGCTCTGTCGTTGATACTTCCATTAGTCTGCACGTTGACAGTTCACATGGTGGAGGCGGATGATGGCTCAGGAGCGAGGCTACCTGTTTTGCAATTATGGCTCCATGTCCATCGAATTCCGTGAATTTGGTCAAGTTCCTTTAATTGGAGCTAAGTTCCGTTTTTCTTGTTTGAAAAATAGGATAGATGATATTGTTTATTTCATAGGGTAGAAGGGAGGGTTAAAGAAAAACAATGTTACACTTAGAACAATGCCAGATACATAATGTAATGCAAATAATTCTAGCTGGTAAATGTCCTCTATGCAAGCACATTCATTTTAGAAGCTAGGAATCACAGCTTTCAGTACAAGAACTACTGCTAATTAGTGATTCCTGTCAAAGGAGATGACACTGAGTTTACATTTAGATTTATATATCAATGGTTATTAATATGTTGTTATAAATATCCTCCATCAAATTTAAAAATGTAGGAGGCAACTTTTGAGTGCACATGCAGATACAAATAACAGCACAGCACATATGATATAATATTTAAAAATATATTAATAATTGGCTTAATGTTCCACTTAATGAAATTTGGAAGAAAATATAGTTCAAAATATGTGGCACAAACATTGCAGAATATGATATCTACTTCAAATTATAGACTGAAACTATTATTCTTAGCAAATGCCAAACGTGTTTCTTTCAGGAAAAGCTCATGTGGTTGCATTTCTCAAGTCACACTTCCACTAATAATGGTTTCAGTTAGATGTAACTTTCAACTAAGTCAACAAACAAGATGTTTCACCATTGTGAATTAGAAACCTTGTTCTGTCCTATACTGTGATCTGTAAATTGGTTCAAAGGGAATACATATCCGAATATGAATGACCTTGGAAGTGAGAATTAGAAATTTCACTTTCTGCTCTAGAAGCAACACTACAGATGTTCAAAAGAAAATAGATGTAATATGATTGCATTGTTTTAGATTCTTTTTGTATATTAGTTGGTTTTGTTCAGTACAACTAAGAGAATATTGGATTTTCCTTTAAAACCAATATGTTTATTTGTAATTTCTATAGTATTAGAAGTTTTATTAGACTAGTCTTCTATTAGTTTCCATAATGGATTGTGTTCAGTGCCCTCCGTAGATTCCATGAAAAGGAAAGTCAATAAGAACAAACCATTAAGCAAATCGTTTTACTACGGTTATGTTTGCTATACTGGAAAATTGTCTTCTTAATCTCACAGATTTTTTTTTAGATAGAAATGTATGATTTATTGCATATAACATTTTATACAAGCATGGATTTTCTTTAGATGGTCCTCAAATGCAACTAACACCTCGTTTCAAATGAATGATTTCATGCATAGAAAAGATTACACATTTAACACACATAAAAGTCTTATAAATTTAATTTTTATTGATCTGAAAATGTGACACATGATTTTCACCACCAAAATCAATTGGATAAATAGAGCAATGGTGGAAGAACATGCTAAGAATTATCTGTGTAGCTTGTTGGAAGAGCAAAGAAAAACTCTTAACCCCTAAAAGGGAATATGCTTTGCTACTCAGACGGTAATTGTGTATTTCTGCTTCTGTTATATTAAAAACCCAACTCTCAAATTTCTTTCTAGCAATGGAAATTTATTCAAAACACTTTGTTTTTTAAACCACGGTTCCCTAATAACAAAATATATAAATAAAACCTGGCCTTCTGGTTGTACCAATGTGTTCTGAGGGCCAATTAAAGCTTTTTGTGGGAAAGTTCTTAATAAACTATAAGCTTTGAGACTCCGAAAGTGTAACAAAGTGTTAGTCACAACATTGCTTGCCACTATACCCTTCTTGAAATTAATCATGAATTACTACTTCAAATCAAATTATATCAGTACCTGACCCATTGTAAAAGAAGGCTGAACATTTTCAACCACTATTTTCAGGCTCCAGTTGATGATATCAATGCAGCGATCACTATAGGCTCATTTGCTGTCACTATACACAGCAACCTGATGTTACTGAAAAATTTGAAGTTACCTGGGCTCTTCAAATCATGAGCATTTTTGCTTCGTCAGCTCCATTATTGCTAATGTTCGTTTGAGGAACTGTGCCATTTCACCACTCTACGTTGTACATTTAAGCTTGAGCCATGTTCTCAGTTCACACTAACTAGTGTGCAACACGACCAAAACAGCTACTCTGATTACTTTAATTGACAAATGAGAACACTGAAAGAACCGTCTGCTTGGCTGCAAAATAGGATGAAATGTGGTTCAGTTGTAAATGACCAGAAGTTGGCAACAGAAGATCTAGTTCTATTTCTGAAGTCTTTTATTTTTTTCTGGTTTGGATTTTCATTATTCAATTCATCCATTAGCCTGTAAGCCATATGAGGATGCAATTATACCTATTTTATTTACCAACTATATCTTCACTGACTCTCACATTTTCTGCCACAGAGTATATTTTTAAAAATTAATTTTTGGTTTAACAGTTTATTTAGAACACTTATGCCATATTTCTGTCTTAAAATAATTTCTTTTCAGCTCAATACACACATATATACATATATATTATATACGTGGTATAGAATGAACACGTGCTGTGAAGAATGAATAAAACACATGTTTTAAAATTTCTATTGTTAAAAGCAAAAAATGCTATGTAGATGTAAGTGCAAATCTCTTTTTAAAAAATGTAAAAGCTCTATTAAAGGACATGAAAGAAGACTCAATACAGATACAATTTCTTAAGTTGTACTACTGAGAAATGTTTATAGGCATTTGTGTATACATGCTATCAATTTGGTGGATTTTTTTTAATTGAAAATATAAGTACCACAAAACAGCCATGAAAAAACTAAAAGTAATGATGAAAAATTAGCCCTGTCATATGTTGAAATGAATTTTAAAATGATAATGATTAAAAACTTTGGGGAAGGAATAATATTAGAGGAATGGAAGCCTGAAGGCATCTCCAGATTATAACAAAATTTAATATAATCTGGCATTTCTAATCAGTAACAAAATTTGCTCATTTTTGTAAATGATGGTGGGATACTGGTTACAGACTTTAAAAATAGTATGGACCTATGAAGGATATAATCTCCCTCATTATATAAAAATAAATCCCTGGAGTTTCAATGATTCAAACATAACAAAATGAAGCTGTTAAAGTATTCAACTACAAAACATAGAAAACTCTAGGTGAAAAAGGAATGACTCGATAGCATAAACAATTTTTAAGCTTTTATGAATTGAATAAATAGAGGGAAAGTTGTTCAACCTCAAATGCATAGAAATAGAATTTCAGATAACTAGTTTCCACTTATAAGAAACTAAAGATAAGAAAGATTAGCAATCATCTACACTGATAACTGAGAAAAGAGAAATGGTTACTCATATGCATAGTAGCTGAGAGCATAAAATTTTATGACTCTTTTGGAGGACAATGTGGTCCCGTGTATAAGATTTACATATGCACATATGTCTTTATTCATTTCCCTATGTGTCATGGCCCAAGAGGGCTTTTGTAGCCAAAGGACTGAAGAAAGCACCAGGCACGTTCTGAGACGTGAGCCTTTATTATGGGGCTTACTGACAGGATGGGTAGTTGAGTCATGTTATCCTGAATTCAGGAGCTGCTCTGAATAGCTGCGGGTTCAGAGCTCAAAGTGAAAATACTCTGCACTTTAGGGGGGCTGAAATTCCAATGGGTATGAGAGCATAAGGCAGGCTTGCGAGTAGGGAGGGACTGATTGTAATCAACAGGGAGGAGGGGGGGATTATAGATTATCATAGATAACAGTATCTCAGGAAGGAGGTAGTTATAGATTATATGTAGCACAGAGGCCTGATTTTACAAGAACAGGGCAAACATTAGCTGTCCTAGGTCAAGCAAACTACTGTGTGCCATCTTCAAGACACTTAGGGCTCAGGGTTCCCACACTGCGTTTCAACTTCCAAGAGTTTATTTTCAGATGTCTTTTCACAAGTGTGCATTGATGCATATGTAAGAATCATACTGGAAGCATTTTTTTAATTATTAAAAAATACTGAAAAATAAACAAATGCCCCTCAAGGAATACTGAGAAAGTAATTGGCAGTGCACCCAGACCACAGAGTGTGGTCTCTGATAGCAAGTAAATGATATTTTCCAGTTTTCTGTATGATATTCAAAAAATGTAAAAAAAAAAAAAAGATTATATAAGGGAGATAAATAACAATTTAATATGAAAGATTAAAATTGAGTTTGTCCATGCTCAGAAATAAGAAAGCAATTAATTCTTAAATATCCTCCATTTAAGTTTGCCATTTTTTCTTATAATCATTTTCCATAAAGTTAAGTTTTGATAGAATTAGATTGTTAAGCCTTGTTCTATGTGGCTAACTCATATGTAATTCAAACATATTTCAACACATATTCCTTAAAATTTTCAATGAAGAGAGGACTTTAAAAAGAAAAGCATTGATCTGTGAAATAAGAGTACTGAAAACACCTTAAGCATTTGGAAGGTCTCAAGGTTGTATGGCAGGTGGACTATTTAGATTTAGTTTTGGAGGATATGAGTAATTCTTCTAATTTAATGATTTAATCTATTGACTTTTCCAGGAACTTGTTTCTTTGGTCCTGTCAATTGAGAGTGTATAGGTAGGAAAGAATGGGAAAGGACAATGTGGCTATTTTATAAAACCTTCCTACAAACTGGCTGAGAAGTTGCCCACTCGATAAGTGCTTGCTAAGCCTACTGTCAAAAATATAATTCCTGAAAATTTCAAACACTTTGGAAAGAATAACCTGTAATGCCTGATAAATGCCTCTGCAGAACTGATTTTTGTTATGTGAAGAAAGATTTAAATAGTTCACAAGAAAATAAATTTAAATGGTATTCAATAAATCAAGGTTTAGTCAAGTGGAACCTATTAAAATTTCCATTTTCCAATTTAAAGATAAACATTTAGAAAAAATGTGTATGTATATACATACACATGTATACATAGATCTCTATATAATGCATATATGTAATGTATATATGTACATAATATACACATAAGATACATGTACATAATGTACACATATAAGGAAATATATATGTATATATATTTCTAAATCTGTCTATATATGTGTATTTGTACTATCCCTATCCCAGTCTCCCTACTTACTAGTATTCCTTCCTTGCTTTAGTTTTCTTTACAGAACTCATGTGATGTTGTATGTATTTTAAATATTTACTTGTTTATTGCCTACCTCCTGCCATCAGAATATAATTTTCTTAAGAGCATAGATTTTTGTCTATGAGTAAATATTTGTTGAATAAGTGACAAGTATTTAAAACAAACTTTATCTGATTGATAAATACATTTTGCATCATAATAGTATTCCTGGATGCCCAACAACTACCAATTTTCTCATCAATGGAAAATAAATGGCTTTCAATCTCTCAATCCTTCAGTTATCTAGTAAGCTTTTTATATAACATTTATCCAAATGTTTTCTGAATATACTGAAGATAATATTGGTTCTTTCTTTATAAAGATTAATGAAATAATGTACCATATGCTAAGTCTCTAAAAAAAATCCCTTCTTGTAAGGGAAGTTCATTTATGGGGGAAGTTCATTTATAATTGTGTTTGATATAATGCAGCAGTGTTTAATAGAATCATGCCTTTCTGTGACAGAGATATTGAAACAAACAGGTCTATTTGTGGATAGGTTGTATGATAGAATTAGCTCCAGATTGACCCAAAACTCTAGGAAATGATTTGGAATGGTAGTAAGACCATTATTGATCATCTGTCAGACAAGAAAAATCTACCATTTGGGGTGTTTATTATGTGTCAGACTAAGTGCTTTACAAACATTGTTTGCTTAATTCTCATGTTACATATCCTTCAGCTTTTTTCCGCAAATGAGTAAAGTGAGAGTGAGGATAATTTGGTAACAGAGTCTAAGTGAGTTTATCGTGAACCTGAAATTCAAACACACCGTGATCTGATTCCATGTCACATGCCCTTCAGCACAGCACTAGGTGACATTTCTAGGATAAGATTAGAGATATGATAAATAATGGGCACTCTTTTCGGTGTACGCAGGGACATTCAATTGTATGCATTAGAGTACATGATGATACTTCCAAGGCAAGCCTCAGTGTACCCTGCTCACTGTTTTCCTTGCAATTTTATTGAGATATAGTCACATACATACAGTCATCCAAAATGTACAATCATTTGTTCACAGTATCATCATATAGTTGTGCGTCCATCACCACATTCAATTTTTGAACATTTTCATTACTCCAAAACATAATAAAAATAAAGATAAGAATAAAAATAAAAGTAAAAAAGAACATAAAAAACAACCCATCTCCCCCATGGCCCCCTATTATTCATTTACTTTTTTGTCCCCATTTTTCTACTCATTTGTCCATACACTGGATAAATGGAGTGTGAACCACAAGGTTTTCTGCAATCACAGGGTCACACCATGTAAGCTATATGTGTATACACTCATCTTCAAGAAACAAAGCCACTGGGTTGCAGTTCAACAATTTCAGGTATTTCCTTCTAGCTATTCTAGTACACTGAAAACTAAAAAGGAATATCTGTGTAATGCATAAGAATAACCTCCAGAATGACGTTTTGACTCCAGTTGAAATCTCTCAGCCACCGAACTTCTACTTGGTTTCATTTCTCTTCCTCTTTTTGGTCAAGAAGGCTTTCTCAATCCCACAATGTTGGGTCCAGGCTCATCCCCCGGAGTCATGTCCCTTGTTACCAGGGAGATTAAAACAACTGCCAACTGTTTTATGGTTCTAAGACAAAGCAATGGCAGTTCCAGCTTTATTATAAATAGTTTGTAAAGTGAATACCTGAAAAAAGGGTGAGAGCACCAAGAGATACTGAATGAGGTGGTGTGTTTGATTCACACACCCACACCCACACACACAGACACAGGGTAGGACCTTGCCAATGATGATATTTGAGGGCTGTTTAAAGAAATTTCTTCTCACAGAAATATAATACAAACCATGAATGCAAGCTCTCATGCGGTATTCTCAGAATCAATATCTTATCCTGATGATCCAAACCTACAGTGGTTTCTTAAACCCCTCCTTTAATTCAACTCAAGATATGAATTTGCATTTAATCTCCATGGAAGCCATTTGGGAAACACATGTGTACCCCTCTCTCCACATCTATCATTTTCATGCAATGGGAAGTCAATGAATATTTGCTGAATTAGGTCTCCCCTCTTTAAATAATATGTACCTTGACATGATCCCTTATCTTCATCAGATAAGAGGTTCCATGTTTGCCAAATCTCCTTTGATTTAAAAAAAATTGTGATGTTTTCATATGGAAGCTATCACCAGGTATGTAACATCTAGATTAAATGGGTTAATTTCATGCGGAGAAGAGATTTTCTAAATCTAAAATGTGGCAGAGAAGTTAGGTTGCAATAAATAGAGAGGATGCTCTAGAAGCTAGTTTGGACTTAAAAAATCAGTTGATAGTTTTGAACATGATCATTTAGTACATAAGTGGTATGTAGGATGCACAGAAGCAGAAATTATCTAGGACTTAGCGCTAATTTATGATGAGTTTGGAAAGAAGATGGATATGGGAGACGGTGC